>NW_024346667.1:10277443-10463370 GCF_902729225.1 Pteropus medius
CGCTCTCTGGTACTACCGCCCCTTCCCGGTGCCCCGCAGCTTTCACTTACTTTAATGCTCCTGCTCCACCCCACCTCACTGGCCAGTCTGCGCTCCAGGCGCGGGGCAGTTCCTACCTCGGAGCCGGACTCCAGACCCTCCCGCTCCTTCCGCCCCGCCTCGCCAGGAAAAGAAACTCCTAAAGTTGTGGGCCAAGCCAGCCTCGGCTGGGTTCCTCCCTAGACTACTAGGAAAGCCTCTTACCTGGTTGCCTCCCCTCCTCCTGCTTACCGCTAAGTTCCAGGCATCCGCCCCCACTCAGCCCTCCCCTCCCTGTAGCTCAGGTGACCCTGATCACTGGCTCCCTGCCACAGCGGGGTACCCAGACGCTGCTGCCGACCCCGATACTCCGCGCTGCTCTGCGCTTCCGCTGGGTGCGCGCAGAGGTTGGCGCTCTGCTCTGCGCCCCCTCGGCCCGGCGGGTGCCTGGTGAGGAAGAGACAAGGGGTCGACGAGGCTGCAGGGCTTTCTCTCACTCGGTTTCTCTCAGCTCTCAGCGGATTGGACGGCGGCGGAGCCGGCCGGGTCGCCTATGCGCATGCGACTCCCCCCCCAACCCCCGGCCCCTGTCCCCGTGTACTCCCCCAGCACCACCGCCGACACACACTCCTCTCCACCCTCTTTTCTCGTCCTCAGTATCTTTCTCCACCTCCCTGTATCCAGTTCAGTGTGAGTTGGGTCTTGGGCGGATCCACAGTCAAACCTTGCCACTGGATTTATTATTCTTCATTAGCCATAGTCAAGGGAGGAAGGGGCAACCGACAGAGGGAAAGGCAGGGCCAGAGATCACAGAGCGCATGTGCTTACTGAACACCCCCCCAGCACACACACACACGCACACACACACGCACACACACGCGTGCGCGCGCCCTCAAGGGCTGGCAGAAGCCCCACTGATCTTCATTTCCACAGCCACTCGGCGCAGAGATAGCCTATTTTTAGCAAACTCTTTGCTCCCAGTTTTGTCCCAGTGGAGACCACTTTTCTTAAAAGTGGACATACACTTTCAGCTGAAAAAAAAACCACCATCTCCCTATTCACTGCTATGCCTCCCCTACACACACACACACACACACACACACACACACACACATACACACACGCACACACACACACACACCACCTTCCTCTCCTCTAGCTCCTCTCGGGTGTCTTCTCTACTTCCCCCGTTGTTGGGAGCTGCTGTCACCTCCCGGGAGCGCAGAAGGAGCGGGTGCAGGCGAGGGCGAGGCCCGGAGACCCGGACGCTGGAGCCCGCGGGTTGCCCGGCCCGGACGGGAGTGACTGGGAGCAGGTGCAGGCACACTGTGCCTGGGGAAGGCGAGCAGGTGCGAGAGCAGGCGGCAGGCCTGAGAGGCGCTGGCGCGCGCCGGGACGAAACAGAATGGAAAGGAGCGTGGCGAAGGGGGGCCCTCGAGTGGTCAGCGGCAGCCGCGAGTAGAAGGCCGCCCGTTCACCCCTGACCTCCGCAGAGTGGGACGGCAGGTTCAAGTTGGGAGCACAGTCCCCGCAAGTCTCCAGAGCGCTGACAAGGCGACAGCAAACGGCGCGCGACGGACTCTGTCCATGGTCCTTAACCCCTCTGCGCTTTCCTGCGCTACTCCCGGGTTTGCCTTTCTCCATCCCTATGTGGAGGAACATAATAAATAATAGCCGAAGGGGATTCCTACCAGCAGTGTTCCTGAGCATGAGCCGGAGAAGCCTGGACGCGAGGCTGGAGAGGGGGTGTTGACATGAATGAATGTGGCTTGCGCCGGACGGTTCAAGTCAATGCTTAGGTGTTTAATTTCTATCTCAACAACAGCCAGGGTAATTTTCAAGGAAATAAAAAAAATGACATTGTACAGCTCTCACTGTCTCAAGCTTCGAGAAATGAAATAAATCAAAGTTAAAAGCTTGAGTATCATTTAATTATAGTGCGAATAGCGCTTTGAAAGAAGTAGAACAACATCTCTAAACAAATTATGACTGAGCCAGGAAGGAATTATTAGATTGAAATTTCATTTAGGCTCGGGAGACACCGCGCTTCACTGTGTAATCTGCTATGCCTCATCTGATTTGTATGCTTAATTCAGCTTGACGAATTTATTAGTTTTCATAATAGTGAAAAGATTGAGCAACACTATGGGCTAATGCATTGTGTGTACTATAAATTGTATATCATCGTGGAAAGGCTGAAGTCTATAGAAATCTTTTATTAACGCCGGTATAGGAGGGAGGGTTTTCGCGCAAGCCTTGGAGAGATTCACACCAAACTCCACTGATGCTGTGTCTCACTGGTCCATTAATATCGTCATACTAATTAGACTACTTCATCAGTGATATAATTTCAAACTTCAAATTATGTTTTAATTAACAAGGGTTGTCCAATTTGCTTAATCTTCAAAAGGCTTTGGATGGTCTAATTAGTATAAACTGTTGAGCATCTCTAAAGCCTAATAAAAACCCATTAAAATATTTTGGGTATGTTTTCTATCAGTATTGAGTAAGGGCCAAATGACTAGTGAGAGTAGAGGAGGGAAGTAACTGGAAGACAAATGTCTGCATCTACTTAGTTCCCCTAGATTATACTAGGTGAATCACAGGAGAAACTTTTGGATATTGCACCTCCTAAACCGTGTGTTTATGTGTTTAAATAAAAGCAAAAGAATATCAAGGAGAAAAATCACATGGGGAAAAAATTCTTCTCTTTCATTAGGTGCCTAATTAGATGTAAAGTGAAAAGCAACCCTGAGGAGTTTCCCAAGCATTATGTGGCAACAGTCTGCTGAACTTGGATTGCAAAATCAAATATTTGGGGGTGTTATGAACCTCTCCCGGTCCCCTCCCCCTTCATTGAGCTTAATTACTTGCAATAGTTGCTTTAATGTATGTTGTCACCTGGGAGTATTGAGAAACGCATATCGTTAATATGAATTAATCTTGATTTTAATAGCAACTGACAACTGATCTCCAAAATGCTAAACACTTGTCACCACTTCATATGGTAAATAAGGTAGTATAATAAATTCATGAAATAAAGAGGGCACTGTTGAAATGACTGGAAAACTTTGATAAGGAGTTTATCGACTGAAACTATTTTAAGCAGGATAACTCCCAGGAGAATATTTTCCTGTGGTTTAAATCCATACATCATTAAATTAATTTCAATATAACTTTTTATCTCTCAGATATTTCTCAGCGATATCTCTAATTTCAGACAGGAAAAAAAGAAAGCCGTTTACTCCCATTATCAAGTTGAGATAAAATTAATATATAGTTATAGAGCAATTCAGTTTATTTACCTCTAATCCTTTCCCTCAGAAAACACATACATTTAAAAAAAAAAAACAAATCACAGAGTTAGATTTCTCCTTTTCTCACTCAAAGTGAAAAATGAACAGCAGTGATTGTGCTGTGTTAAGAGGGAAAATACAATTTTTCCTTCATCACCACGACTTGCAGTTTTGCAATCATTCCTTCCAGGAACGTCCAGAATACCAACGTCTTTGCAGTGATATCAATAAAACCCATTTAGGTTTTGCCCACAGGCATTGCTGCAAAGTGCTCCAGCAAGTGAAGCTGCTCACTGAGAAAGACTGCAGCTCCCCGCTTCTGCCCCCCAACGCCAGGTAGTGGAGGCCATCTAAAGAACTGGAAAGTTGAGAATAAACCCAAGGGACGGAAGGGAATGGCCCGGTATCCAGAATCTGCTTCATATGACCTCTATATATGCTTTAATGTTCAAGTGCCTATCCACATTGGCTCCTCTGCACACCTACAGACCTACCTAATAAACTGAAAAAGAAAAAAAAACAAAGTGATTTTTTAAAGCAGAAAAATGGAAAACGGGTTAAATGTGTGAGGAGCACCTTTCTTCTTGCCAAGCTTCTTTGTTTGACAGTAGCTTCTGGCCTATCCACTGCCAGATGCGGACAGATGTGACGAGCCTCCCTCCAGGCAAGAAAGGAGTTGCTGGAGGTTCCACCCAAGCTGGCAGCAGCGGGTCCCAGCAGTAGGTGCCCCCTCACCCCAAAATCGGCCTGAAGCCATCCCGAGGGGAGAAGTCACAGTCTCCTCCCTGTATCTGGGTCCTAATTTACTATTAACATTTTAAGAAGTGCATTCCTATTTTATTGGACCTAATGTGTTTTATTAAATTTTAACCCATTAAGGGCAGTGTGATTTCTTTGTATTTCAAACAGAATGGAGTTGGACTGCAAGGAAGATTTCTTAAAGGACAGATCTGACCTTATTCATGCACCATTTCTATTTCGAGGATACAGGGTTTGTGGGAGGAAAGAGGGAAAGGATGGATTGCTCCCCCCCATTCTCATCTTCTCAAAGAGGGCAATCTGCTCCCAATTCTGAGTAGAATCAGAACTTCTGAGCTCTGTCTGGACTCTGTGGCTTGGGACATAGTGTGTGTTTGGGGGGGGTGTTTGAACTCTATGGCTTCAGCTGTTGCAAGGAAGAAAACAGAAGATATTATCCCTGAAATTGAGACTTCTGGGAGCGCTCAGGGAGCTGGCCACAGAGTGCCTTGCCGGGGAAGGAAGGCTCTCCTGGTCTGTGTTCTAGGAGTGATGGGTGCATTTCGCTCACACATCTTTCATCTTCCCAGCAGTCCACCACTGCTCTTGTGTTGGCCTCCCCATGAGCCCCAAATCTCCTTCCTTCCTCCAAAGATGCCAGGCACCACCTATGCCCATCGGCACAGCTCCTTCCCAGTGCCTTTCTGACTAACTCACGCTCAACCGCCCAATGCAAGCAGCCAGCAAGCATCTCCGGAAACCTCCGCATCCAGCAGTTCCCAGGGCCTTCTAGATCGAAATTCCGGTCGCAACATCCAGCCCTCCCACCAAGGCCAGGCAGGGTGAAGAGAGAAAAACAAAAGCAAGTGGCCATTGGCGCTCTGGGGGCAGGCTTTAGGGACACGGAGAGACTTGCGCCAAGGCCAGAGCTTTTGTCGCAGAACGAGCCAAGTGAGCCTCTCTCTAGGCAATTCTGGACTGAGGACAGAAGACAGGGGACAAGGAGTGAGAGGAGGCACGGTAGAAAGGAAAGCAACTGTTCCCTATTTCCCCGGTGGAGGGAAGAGAGCAGAGCTCGATTTCAAAGAAAGCAGACTAGGAGGAGGGGGCCGCGAGACGGAGCCGAGCCGCTGGATGCCTGCAGGGCTCCTAGACGCCTTCCCGATTCTGCCTGATAGGTTCGCTGAGGCTGAGCGTGGCGAGGAGCCACTGGAGTCAAGCAGCCTTTGCAGCAAACACAACAGGCGCCAAGAAATTAAAATCTGCCGCAGGGAAGGATTCAGTCCTCAGTATCCCAGAGCGTGGGGGCGCGGATTCGCACACCGATGAACGGACACACTCACAGGCACGCTCACACATCCACGCACGCAGACTCACACGTGCCGGCACGCACGTTCACTCGGATGCACACCTGCTTGTCTCCTGCCCCTCTGGCGCGCCACTGGTGCGCGGTGGGGAGGGGAGCAGACTTCTGCGTTCCGTCCACAAGCAAGCATCCCTGGGTTTACTTGCCCCGACAAAACTGTTATTTTTCGTCGCAGTAAACTTGCCTGGTCCGCGTGTTTACCTCTTTCCAAAGTTAAGTCCAGTCACGAAATCAAACTTAAAGCGTTGGAACAATCAATGTAGACTTTTGCAATCCATGGCGCCTTGTGATTCCTGGAACTAAAATAAATGCAAGAAATCGAAACTTAATTACTTGAAAGAAATCCAGAAATCCCTCTGCATAATGTATCCAGTCATTTTTAGTACCGTTTGTGCTCGGCTCAGTGTATGTTAACGCTATACTTTTGGCTAAAGTCTGGTTCCCTTCTTCGATTTTTTGGGGGTCCCTGTGCCCCATCTCTGCCGGGAATTTTGCCCTGCACTAGGCTCCCCTTTCTCCCACTGCTTAGAACTGATCTAATAACATTTCTCTTTTCAGAAGTCACCAACTATAACGGTACAAGAATCCCTCTCTTATTTTGCTCACTTAGGTTATTATTCGAATTTGTGTTAGTTGCTTAATACTAGATCTGAAACCAGGCCCCTTGGTAAATATTAGCCAGGACCATTTCTCTGAGGGAACAGTGCACCATCAAAAAGTGCCATTCTACTGGTGATGGAAAAATTGATTAGAGGTGGACTTTTTTTCTTCTCTCCAGGGAAGTTCTTTCCCCCCTACCTCCCAGGCGTCATTATCTTCCTAGGCACAGAACTAGAATATTTGTTCTGACTAAACTGTTCCTCAGGTATTTGGGTGGACCACAAAACCTGGACACTTCTTTCTTCCTCAGATATCTGTTCTTTTTAAACTCACTCATTCCCACCTCTTCTTTGATTTCTGATTGAGAATCTTCATATCTAGACAGTGCCAAAAGACCTTCATCTGGTGCCGCTAAATAAAATAGATGCTCCTGCTTTCAGCATAAAGATGCTGGCTAAGATCAAATAACTTTTGTACATATTGTGACTCTGACATTGGGTACTAGTGGGAATTTAGACCTTTGGTGATAACTAGTGCTGTGGCCAGTGGATTGGCAGAACAGAATGGTCCCTGAATCTATTAGCATGGTGAGGGCGACTCCAGAAAGACAAGCTTTCCCACAGACACCTTACAGAAATCTGAAGTAATGTTATGAAAGAATGAAAAATACATTGGGGAACAGCTGGGAAACTGAAGTACATTTTGATTTAACTTACATTAACAGAAATGTAATGTAAAAGTGAAAGGATCTAACAAAACCATTAATAATTAAAAAATAATTACAGATAGTCTATCCTTACTATTCATAACCACTCAACACTTTAGACAAAGGAAACGGAATACTCTTAATGGAAATGAGATGTGAGCAGACTGCTAATGAGAGGTTAACCAAGAACTAACTGCGCATTTGTGAAAGGAGTGAGTTTCCTTGTTTCCCCCACCTGCATATTTTAGTTCTCTCAGAGTTAGCTGGGACCTTCCTCTTCCGGCAGCATATACACTGAGTGTCAGAGTTTATACAACAGAAATCTCTTGAGCAATAATAATACAGACCTTATTGAATTCTGAAGATTGGGGATACCAGATGGCTTGTCTATTAACCATCCTCATTGGCAAATATTTATAGGTGCCTACAAGATCCATGCCTCTATAACAGACTTGGGGTGGAGAATCCCATTTCACAAGGGTTTCACAAAACAACGATCCTCTAAAGACAGCAGTTTTTTTCCCTTCTCTTATTGTGATCATTAAAAAAGAGAGAGAGATTACTCATCCTTTATGGGGTCGATGTCAACCTTTCTCTTGTACTCTTCACCAAGGGAGTTGCATCCCAGCATAAAAAATGTGAGTGTATTTTTCTGTTACATAAATTGTATTTGTTTTCTTTCCAGAATGTATTTTTCAATGTCCGAAAGTCTTTAGATTATAACATAATCGTGCAGTAAACATTTAATCATGTATAGACCTTTAAAAAGATGTTGGAAGATACAGTGGCTCTACTCTGATTTTCACTGCATATTCTTCTTTATTTTGTTTGAGAGACACATGGGACTACCTCTAGAGTGCTCCGTTGATGTTTGGAGGCATTGAGAGGAAATCAAAGCAGCCTGGCGGTAAGCAAACTTCACTGCTTCTTTTCAGAGATAAAGGGAACTCTTACAAAAGGAGAGATTTGCAGACAAACAATTGAAATTCAGTGAAGTCATGGCTGAGGCATCCACTGGGAAGCCACCAGGAAGTGGAAACCTATAGCCTATGTCAAATCTTGTGCATTAAAGAACTTGAAACTAACTAACTTCCTTCCTTCTTTCCTTCCTTCCTTCCTTCCTTCTTTCCTCCCTTCCCCACCCCCAGATGAACTGGAAACAAAAAAGCATGCCTTTTGTAGAAAAAAGAAAAAAACCTAAAGAAAAATACTAATAGATTGACCGATGGCCTATAAATATTTCTTAGCTATATAAATGTGAATTGAATACATAAAACATGTTAGATTCCTTGAAGGCATCCACTCTCAACTTTTTTAATGCAGCAGAAGGACATTACATGATAACAAACTCACCTTGAAACATTCATCTTTTCTTGAAGTTTTACATATGGCCTATGATTTGTCTGTAAATCTCATATATACAGAAGTGTGCAAATCTACCATAGAGTTATAATACTTGTACCCAAATATGTGCTAATGTCTCCCTCTTTCTTTCCTTTATATGAATATACAGATCATCAGTATAGCACAAGCTAAGCTAATATGTGCTCTGGAAGATTTTCCTGATATGCATATGATGTTAAACTGACCAAGTGTCATGACAAGCATGCTGTATTTTAAGGCATTGAGATCTCTCCTCTTCAAAACACAAATTCTATATATTTTGTGATGCCATGTGCTCATTACATTCCTTTGCCTTTCAAGGCAAAGCCAAAGTAGGACTTATCAATATTGTTCTTATCCAGCATTTTTTTTTTATTTCTTTCCTTCTTTTCTTTTTTTCATTCTTTTTTACAGGATCAAATTATTACCAAATTAGTTTTTTATTTTGAAATTTTAAATTACAGAATATTTCAGGCTTACAAAAACTAAAACTACATACACACAAAGTCAAAATATCAAAAATACAAAATAAATCACAATAGCCAAGATATGGAAACAATCTAAGTGTCTGTCAGTGGATGAATGGGTAGATGATGTGGTATATATACAATGGTGTGTTATTCACCCATGAAAAAGGAACTCCTCTCGTTTGCAACAACATGGATGGACTCTGAGGGCACCATACTAAGTTAAATAGTCAGACAGATACATATGGTGTAATCTCACCTATATGTGAAATCTGAAAAAGCTGGAGAATAGGAGTACTGTATTAATTGTGTCTTTTAAGTCTGTATTTTTGATGTTTTGGCATCTCAGGGTCTTGTATGGAGAGAGACTGCCCATCCCAGAATCAGCTAATTCCAAGAGAGAGCAAACAACTTGCTTTCTGAGTGCGTACCAGCAAGACCAGAGCCCACACGCCCAGCAATCTCCTTGATGGAGCTCCCACACTCAAGGCCACGTACCCCTGCCCTAATCACACCAGCGCTGGAGGCCAGACAATCATGGTCAGCTCCTATGCTCCAGAGCCTGTTGAAATTATTTCAACTAGCCAATCCTGAGCCTTCGTACCTGCCCCACCCATTTTTTTTTCCTATGGAATCCTTAATAAAGACTCTTGTCTACATTCCCCCTCACTCTCTCTGTCTCCTGACTGACCCTGGTGCCTTGTCATGTGGCCCCCATGGCAAAGTATGCCCCTCCTTTTGGAAATGGGGAAACAAGTTATCTTTTCAATGGCAACTGTGTCCTGACCCGTTGGTCTTGCCATACCTGAATAATAAAAAACTCCTATTTTAAAACACACTCTTTCACTCATTCTTCTCACTCAGGACTCTCAGTGGGGCTTGGATTGTTCTGCATTTTTCAGTCATCCATGCCCATACTTTCTCCTCCATTCCTGTGGTTAATTAAGAACTAATTATAATGGTTTTCTCATGCTCTACTTGGGGCAAATTTTAGATAGAGAGCACCTGACTCTCGGCGTAGTAAATCTCTGCTGTGGAAAGGAAAGCCGGAAGAGGTGTCTGATGTAATGCCTTCCCCCAGAACTTCCATGCCTTGACTATGAGATCATCGCTTCTTGGGTGAAGAAGGTGTTGGTGAACTAAGCAGGGAGCACCTCATTCCCAGGAGGTGATATCAGGAGTCACTGTGAGACGGGGGAGTTGGTGGGCATTTCTCATCTCTTCGGCTCCGCGGACTTCTGAGCCAGGTAGGGAAAGAACCTGCAGTAGAAGCTTTCGCCTTTGTCTTGTGCACTGTAGAATGCTTGGGCCTGTTTTCTCAGCCTGCGGACCAAACATCTGGATGTTTTACATCATCTTTCTACTTGAAATCCACAGCAGTGTGTAATTTTTAGTGAGGTGAGCTCTCCAGATATGATGATACCAGTCCCACAATGCGTAGGCATGCAGGTGTTGCTCATATTAACAGGTGAGTTTTGGGCAGGCGTGTTGGTGAGAGACTGAGTCTTTTTCTTCCTTTTTTTGAAATCCAAACTCTCCCATTTATACAAATCTCCTCTCACAACTTTCAAACACACAGTGTTCTATCAGTTTGATCTTCTGTTGGAATGTCTTACCTGCTTCGGTCTGAACTAGCTGATGGCTACCATCCTAGGATCCCCCTTCACCACCATCCTAAGGATTCCCTTTTGGGTTAAACCCTCTATTTCCCAGGATCTATATTTTCTCTTTAAGCTGGCATCCCATTTATATGGCACAGTGCTCCCTGAGAAAGAGAGCGATGAGAGATTTTTTGAAAACTACTGGGCCTAAAAATGTCTCTATGCTATTCATATACTTAAATGGTTATTTGACCAGCTACAGATTTCCGGGTTGGAATCATTTTCCTGCACACTCTGAAGAGATTTCTCCATTGCCTTCTAGTACTTGGTGTTCCTTTTGAAAAGTTCGAAGCCATTCTCATTCTTAATTTTTGCAGGAAACTTGTTTGTTTGTTTCTTTGTTTAATCTCGGGAAGCTTATAGAGTAGTATATTCTTTTTATTTTGCTGAGCATTTTTCAATCTGGGAATTTACAACTTTTATTCTAGGAAATGTTCTTGCATTATTTCTTTGACATTTTATGGGTTTTTTTCCTCCCCTATTTCCATACTTCGGAAATGTCTATTGCTTTTTAAATAATTTTTTATTTTTCAATTATAGTTGACATACGATATTAATTAGTTTCAGGTGTGCAACATAGTAATTAGACCATTTATACGACTTACAAAGTGATCACTCCGATAAATCTAATATGCATCTGACACTATACCTAGTTATTACAATATTAGTGATTATATTCCCTATGCTTTACTTTACATCCTTATGACTGTTTCATACTTACCTATTTGTACTTCTTAATCTCTTCTCCCTTCTCTCATTTCCCCAAACCCCCTCCCATCTGAACACCATCAAAATGTTCTCTGTATCTATGAGTTTGTTTCTGTTTGTTCATTTACTTTGTTTTTTAAATTCCACATATAAGCGAAATGTTATGGTATTTGTCTTTCTCTGACTTATGAAATGCCTATTGCTTTAATGTTGGGCCATCTGGATTGATGATCTGATTTATTATTTCTCTCTTTTTCTTTGTCTTTTTGTTGTTTTGTGATGTTTTCCTAAATCTGATTTTTCAATCCTTCTAGTTTTTCATTTCTTCTATCATTAAAACCAATTCTAACAGATTTTTTGTTCAAAGAAAAAATCTTTTTCTTTTTTCATGAATTCTGTCTTTTTAGTTATATCTCAGAGTTCTATTCATTGATATCTCTACTATTATTAACAGTTTCTTTCCAATTTCTTCATCCCTCAGAGTCTATTTCCTCCAAAGTACTTTTATTTTCAATGCTTCCTTTTCTCTATCCTTTGCATAAGATACTCTCTGGTTAACTGGGTAAAAAATTGATTGGAAATCCCATGCCCTGAATTTGCCTTTAGTACTTCGCTTTTCTATTTAGGGTGACCTGGCTGGGCTGTTTCCTTGTGGATAAAACTAGTGGTGGTTTTGTTGTTGTTTTTCCAACCTGGTTGATTCCTAGAGAGGAATCTTTCACATAGAAGCCAGTCCCTTGGATAACACCAAAAAAGACTGGAATGTTGGACAGATGCTCCAATTCTTTCCCTCCTCAGAGAGAAGCCAGAATTTGGGTCTCTTCCCCACTTGCTCTGTGCTGACTTGTGAAAAGGTATATGGCTAGTGAGTGCATTGCTAGTCCAAGCCATCACCTTTGTTCTCAGGGGCTGCTGACCTGGCGTACTTTCCCATCAGTGCTAAGACTCAGGAAAGACAGAACCAATCCCTCAGGCAACCCCTTGAAATGTTAGAACGTTGGATACATGGACCAGTCCTCTCCTTCCTTCCTTGGGGAGAAGTCAGGAGCTGGGGAATTCCTCCTGATTGTGTGGGGCTATCATAGGGGAGAGATTATGATGACATGGTACCATGCACTTTTCTACTGGCTTTGATGCAGTTGATCTCATGCTCGGTTGGGGTGCAGGAGCTTCTCAATTGGTCTCTGGATTTTTTCCAAAGGGAATCGATCCTTGTATTGTTGTTGAATCGGTGTGTGCATGTGGAGAAGGAAGTCTGGGGCTTTCTATTCTACCACCTTGCTGGCATTACCCCTAATATCCTTCCCGTGTAAGGACAAAAGTTATATTGGTTGGAGCCCATGCTAATGACCTCATTTTAATTGAATTTACCTCTCTCCTATCTCTAGATACAGTCATGTTCTGAGGAACTAGAGGTTAGGATTTCAACCTATACATTTTGAGGGGATGTAATTCAGCCGATAAAAATGCTACAACATGGATGAACCTCTAAAACATATGCTAAATGAAAGAATTCAATCAATTTACTCTTTTTCTTGCATCTTCGATTTTTCTTCTCCAGTCTCTCTCTTCTTACTCTGTAAATATATTCAAGATGCTTTGGCCATAACATTTAAATAAAGCAAGAACTTTCTTTAAATTTCTTACCTCCAACATCTCCCTTCCTTTGGCCATCAACTTTTGGAAATGGTAGTTGCATTTACGGTTTCTATCTTCTCACTACCCAATCACCTCTTAATTTCTGAAAAGATTATTTCTATCCTTAACTCTCTACTGATGATGTTCCTCTTAGGATTCCAATGGCTTTTTAGTTCACACATTTTGTGGCACTTTTTCCAAAAGCGTGGGCTTCAAACTTAGATTTGTGTGCTGGTTCTACCAGTTATTGACTCCAATTCTCATTTTGCTCCTCTGAAAAATGTGGATAATATTAGCATATTCTTCTCCCAGATTACTGAGGGGGTAAAATGGCATATTGTATGTAAAAAGTTTAGCATATCTCCTTGTGTGTAATAAACACTTAATAAATATTGGTTAATAATACAACATGAATAATAATCGTTGCAGAATGCGAGGGCTGGCAATTCTCCCATTCTTAAAATGGATTGGCTTGATTCTTAGCATACGTTATGTAAGGGCAGGATATGCCAGCCTCAGCACAATCATCCTTTCAGCCAGGCTTGGTCCTTTCTTGATATTCTTTTCCTACTCTCTCCTGTCCATCAAACAAGGCCAGATCCCCAATGGCCCATCTCCCCAAGGCTGCTATATCAAAAATATGGACTTATATATCATTTATCCATTAACTCAAAGATACATTCAGAGAAGTAGAGAATTAATTACTATTGGATAAGTGCTTTACCTTGCTCAAGGAGACCCAAATTTTTGTGACCAGGCTTCACATCACTTTTAACCTGTTTCCTTAAAATGGATATATTCTGAAAGAAAAATGTACTCAGTATCTACACCTGAGCATATTCAATATGGTTCCTTTCCTCAAGTCAAGAGTATTCTGCACATCTACATTTGGAAACACTGGTATTTTTTCTTTTCCTTTACTACTCTCCCTTTTTTTTTTTTTAAGTAGTGATTACCTAAGGATCTACCAACTCTCTATTTTTGCATCTTCCTTGCAAATTTCATCAATTTCATAGCTTCTAATTCTCACCCAAATGCCTCCCCAAACTATAGGACTCTGATCTCTTCTGAAAGTCAGTTTCAGATTCCAACGATTTATTCGATTTCTCCACCTGGATAAATGCTCTACCTTCAAACCCAACCTCTACAGACCTGTATCACTTTATTAATATTGCACTTATGGAATTTCTTACTTTCCATTTATGTATATGTATATTTTTTTTCTTGTCCAATCTCTTATATGAGACTGTGAGATCCTTGAAGGGAGAGTCTATGTTTAATTCCTCCTGTGGCCTTAACATGCTTATCATTGCATCACGTATGGAGTAGGTGCTTGATATATAGTCACGGACTGACTGAATGGATTATGATGGCAAATGAAGTGCATGTTTGCATTAAAATCTTACCAATGCTTGTTCTCTTCTGAATCTTTTCAGTAGCTGACCTAAAGTTAACAGGGAGACAACAGACTGAGAGAAAACATTTGCATTGGCTAAAAATTACAAAGGAAAAACTAGATTATACATGGCTCCCCTGCAAACTAACATGAAAAGAAATCTTAGAAAAGTGGACAAAGGCTATAAATAGGAAATGTATAGATTGGCAAAGTTAAGGGCTAACTAGAATTGGAGAGATGCCAAATTTTACCAAATAACCAGAAAAATGCTAATTAAAACAGTGAGATACCACTTTATAACTATCATCTTCAAAAATTGAAAAATTAGATAATACCGGAAGGTATTAAGGATGTAGGATAGAAGTCATAATATGATACTGATAGAAGTATAATATTGGATGGCCATTGCGAAAATCAAACTGCCAGTCTTTAGTGAAAATGACCTTGCAAATACCCCTGGCCTACCTATTTCACCGCTGGGTTTTTCTACAAAACCAAGAGGTGATATGTTTTAAAATGTTCCTATCAGTGTTGTTTATAATGGCTGAGAAGTAGAGGCAGTAGAGAGAAGCTCTGCTTGACTCTTACGACAGTATAGAAAGGCCTTAAAAAGTTGATTAAAAGCTGAGCAAGGTCTGTAATATAGTGCCATCTACATACATAAACACACAAAAAAGTAGCTGTGTATTTTTCAAGGAGATAAATATGTCCAAGGACATAGTCATCTCATTAGAGTAAGTACAACTGGTTGGTGGAAATGTAACTGGGAAATTAATATATTAAGACATATCAAGGGCCTTAAAAGAGTTCATTTCCTCCTATGAATCTTACTTCTAGGAATCTCTCTTAAGAAAACAATTTAAAAAATGCACACAAAGATAAAAGGCAGTATGATTTACAATGGTGAAAACTACAGACATCCATATATTCAATAACAGAAATAGTTTAATAAACTGTAGTACAACCATATTATTAAATCGTATTCAGCCACTATAATCATGTTTTCAGAGAATATTTAATGACATGGGAAAATATGCTATTTAAGAAAAAGCAAATGATATAAAACAATATTTTTTATTCAAAAGTATATAGATGCACAGAAAACAGTAAAAAAATAAGTATTTTTGTTGCATAGTGAAATATTTTAATTTTCCAAATTGTCTTTGATGAGCATTTTTTCCTCTTATTACCAGAATTATATGTGCGTACAGATTTAAAAACAGATATAACTTTCCTAGGTTGCATACATTTTTCATATAAGGGTCATTGCATCTTTTATTTAATCTGCTTGTAAATAAGTAATCCATCATCAGCTGAACGATCAGCTAAATTCATTCACTATAACTAGCCACAGTGAATATTTATAAATTGGAAATACTACTTAATTGATTTGAGAAGGATATATTTTACCTTCTAAGTTTTACAGTATGTCTCTGAAATGGGGAAAAGCTCATGGGCCGATACAGAAGAGTCAGTCTTGACTCACATACTTAGCTGGGGATCCCACAGAATGATCCTCTAAATATGGCCTAAACTATTTCAACTACAATCCAGATTGCCTCTCTTTGTCTAGAGCTAAACCAGGATGCTCCCTGAGTAGCTGAGAGATAAAACAAAAAGGCATATATTTTCAGACTTCTAATTTTCACCCTTTCCAATAATTATTAATCTGTAAATTAATTTGCTAAATTAATGTAAATGATTTTCTTGAATTATCAATTTCATTTGTTCTGCATGGTTTTCCCATGTAGAAAAACCAACCATTCTTATATCGATTCTAGAAACACAGATATTTAATGTGAAACCAAGTATGTTAAGTCCAGATAAAATCTAAAGTTAAATTCAGTCACAGTTAAAATTTCATTATTGTGCAATTGGCATGTAGGTGAGTTTCTTTATTCATCTCTATTGTTTATTAAATAATTGAGTGTTTATTGAGTGCTGACTCTGTACTAGCTGCTGTGAAGTCTAGTTTGAGAGAGAATCAGTTTATGCCTTGACACTGAAGAAAGCCTGCTGTATCTGGAGTGGGAATCACTTGTGGCTATTTAGGAAGCCCACAAGAAAAGAAGGATATTTTCTGTTTGGATGGATACTTGCTAAGCTTCAGAATTTTCAGGCCCCAATTGAAAGGGATGGTGAGAGAATTTTTGGAAAAGCTTTCTTAAGGTGGTTGGGACACTTAAACATAAAGACCAGCGAATGCTTCTTATCTAGTAATTTCAGAAGGTGGGATGCTTGCTGGAGGAGCCTACCAGGATTAGCTCATGTAAAAATATTGATGGTATTTCTGAATCTAACATCGGATGATTCTATAAAATACCCTGTGGAGCAGTCCTTTGCTCTCATTGCAACAATTTAAATAAAAAAGATAATTACAAAAATTAAAATTTTGAAAATATTGGAGAACTTTGGAAGCAATGAACTTTGGAAGAACTAAAATTCTAGATAAAAAGGGGCCCTTCCTAGGTGAACTGCTCTAACCTTTGTTTTGCTGAAGAGGAACTGAGAAACAGAGATGTTAACTAACTTGCTCAAAGGCCTACAGTGAGTAAATAGCAAAGCCAGGCAGTCTAGCTACAGAGCTAACATTTTCATTGAGTTGATTAGTAACATCTCTGGCTGTTGTGCAGTCCACAGGAAAATGCTAACATATGCTCAGAAGGGTCTCGCATCTGAAGGCCCGAGATCAAGACCATCAGGACTTGAAATAGCCTGAGCCTGGTCCAGCTTCCAGCAAGAGTCATTGACTATTCACCCATATTGCATTAGTTAAGGCTGTCGACTTAGGCCATATCTAGCTGTAGCTCAGAATCCATTTTCCTTTATCGAATTTCAGGTTTTTTTAGTTTTCACAAAAGACCATTTCTAAGAAATCTGCTGTCTCTCTGAGTTAGCTTTTAAGACAATTCAGTCAACTGTCCGTAGCATCTCCACAACCTTACAGATAAACATGGATCAACTGTAGCATGTGAAATCTATAAATTTCTGGTAGCGATTGGTCCAGATGAGCCTGAAAATAGTTGGAAAGTTTGTAAAGATGCAGTTGCCATTTCTACTAGTAACATTTTGAGTGTTTCTGTTTTAAGAAAATAATTATATAATTAAATTGTTTCTTGTTCAGATTACAGGGATAATTATTAGCTAGCGTGTGGTGTTTAGATGTTTATCAAATATCAATATATGAATGGTCATTTTCAAAAGTTTTTAATATTTGGTATTTCTCAATGATTTTATAGAAGAAAAGTGGATATAACTGGTATGTATTCACACCAAATATCTATAGGTGTGAATAGTTGCTTTACCTTTTAATTTTTTCAGAAAATAGCAAATGAAAAAATTTTTTTAATTAATCGATAGTGATAGCATATGCAGTAAATTTTTATTTGAGATTCAAATGTTGGACTAGTGTTTTAGGTACCATCACTTGGACACAAATATATTGTCTGAGATTTAGAATTTAGGCATTAAAACTGTGTTCTAGTTAAAGTCTAGGATAGAGACTATTTCTAGGGCCAATTTTACCAATAAATTTAAATATGTTCAGCAATATCTTTGTGTTCTTATTTACTTCTCTCTGAAAGTTATTTTTGACTCTTAAACAGGCACTAGTGCTGTATTTTAGAATATTATTTTGAACATAAGTAATTTGGAAAAGAAGTACTATAGTATCAGAATAGTAATATAAAGAAAGAAATTTTCCCTTAAATTTCAGTTCATTTTGTGCAAGAGTAAAACCCAAAAATAGATCATGTAGGTGTTGTGAAACCATTAAGTGAAGGAAGCTTTATCACAGTGAACACACACACACACACACACACACGGATGTGATTCCAGTTGGCACTAGTTCTTTAAGTGCAAGTTTAAAATTTCCTTCCCCTTACAGATAGGATGTTAGAAACCCCCAGGTGGTAAATTCATTTTAATTTTGCTTGTTTTCATTCTTCATTCCTCTGGCAACTTCGGTCTCTTGCCAAATAACTGTCCCTACCATTTGGCCCAGTTCTTTTCTGGCAACACAAAAAGGGAGTGGAAATCACAGGAGATGTTCTTTCTGAGACTAAACATGTGGGGTTGCAGCAGTTGGCAGCTTTTCATTATTCCCCACTAACAAAGAGGTTCCAGGGCAACACATTTTGTTCACTGAAGATTTCCCTATAAAGGCATTTTCCGTGAGAAAAGGGCCTGTACACCTCTTTAAAAGAACTGTCGGCGTCTTCTGCCTTTTCTCATTCTTTCTCCTGATCGCCCCAATCCCTCTTCCTCCCAGGGCCATCCTGTTCCACTGAACCCTCCTCACACCCAGCTCTCAAGAAAGAGTCGGACACATCCATTCACATTAAGGTGTAATTGACTTACTACTGTATCAGGCAGGTATCAAGAGACACCTTTTCTGCACAAATTTGCATTTTGATAGAGTCCCTTAAAGTGGATCTCTAGTTGTAGAGTCCAACATTTCCAAGGAGACAATGGAGAAGTGGCCATGTAATGCGACTGCTGTTTATTCTACCTACTTGTTAGGGAGGACAGGACAAAAAAGAGGCTAAGCTACTGAGGTCTCTTGGTAAAACAGCGGAGAGTTGACCTATTGCCAATTGAATTTAAACTTGTGCACAGGCAATATGTAAAGCCGGAGACAATACTGAAGCATTGTGTTCAATAATTCAACACACATGTATATATCTATATGCATATAAGATTGATGAGATATAACACACTTGCAAAAGGAAACATATTTAAATTTTACCCATGTTGGCCTTATTCATTCAATTACTCTTTGCCGTTTTTATGGATCGAACAGAGCTAAAGGAAAACATGGCTTTAAAATGGTGAAAAAATATGAGGGAAATAACTGTAATTCTTTCTTAAGGAAACTGCTTTTGCTACTTGTGCAATTTAAAATGGCAGCAATTAGTTTCTTAGGGGGATCTAATCACTTGCACAAAGAGAAAACATATCATTTTAGATACAGAATCAGCATTTGATTTGATCAGCAAATTCCTAATTTGAAAAAAGAAAAATAGCTTCAGGGCCCGGGTGGGCCACAGTAGTAAACCTTGCATGTGAAATGCGAGCCTTTGATTAGGAATATAAATAATTATTAGCTTATACCACATGGCTCCTCTCCTTTTTCCCTCTCGCATGCTCTACATCTACAGGGTGTTTTATAAAATTTATCTATGGGGAAGAGGGCAAGCTAGCAAGGGGTCCCTGGTCCTCACTTACTATCTTGTTAACACAGAATTCTGAATTCCTTGCTCGGATGCAGATTCCTGTTGTCAGAGAGTAAGAAAAAGTGTCAGCTGTAGTCAGCATACAGGAACATTCCGAAGATCCTAAGACAGCTTGTTTCTGGTTCCTTCTTTCTAAAATGACAACGAATTGTACATTAAAAAATTCAATATGGACATTTTCAATTTTAGGTAATCTTGCTTTCATGCCGAAATTACCATTGGGATTGTGCAGCCTTTTTTTCCCCTAGACTTTTTATTTATGGAATTAATTTTAATCAAGTAATTCTTATTCATTTCCAGTGATATAAAGCAGTACTACTATCTCGGTTTCTTAGTGAAAGAAAAATAGAGTGTATGTTGGCTAAACATTTTTCTGAGAACTGTAAAACACTGACATTTGATGGAGTGACTTTTCGTACTTCAGAAATGTATTATATACTAAAATTTAAAGAAATTCCGCCTGAATGTATAGATACACAATATAATGTGAGAAATTTCAGAAAACTTCATATCCTCTCAGTCTGTTTCCTGAGAGAGTTAGTCTAAATACCTCAGGTGCACAATTTACTACGTGTGTCAATTGATGAGATGAATCACCTAACCAGAAATCGAGGGCTAGAGGGCCACTTTACATAGAGCATGGCTTTCTTTCTGTGTCTAAGGCTTCAAATAGCAGACCAGACCTCCCAGATTACCTCCTTAGCATCTAAAGGAATTGTGTCTGCTTAGTCCTTTACTGAGGCAACAAATGGGTAAAATGACTACATCCTTATGGATTAGCAATTTATTTTCAGCAAAATCAACAGTGATACCCAGTGCCGATTATAGTTTATCTCCAAGCCCCATCTTGCGGGTATGGTCATTTATGAATCACTGCAGTTGGGATCTCCTTTATGGCTCGTTGTCCTAGTTCTGTGTCTCTGACTCACCATTTATTCCTCAATTTACTTGATCCACAATTGTCTGGCCACTTTTGAATACTGCTATTTATTCGCTAATTGTAGAGAGCTAGAGTCGCTTTGACTGCACCGGTTCTAAGTTCTTTCCTTAGGTGGTAGGCTTCTGTTTCTTGGCAGAGTTCATCGAATTTTGCCTCCTCTGTTTCTAATCCTGGCCCTGATTTCTGTTGTTCACTCTTTCTCCATGACCGTTTCCCCTTCTAGTATGCTTCCTGAAACTTAGGGGTTTATGGTTTTCCATGGATACAGATAGGAAGAGAAAGAAATCTTTAAACCTAGAACTGTGTGGAAGACTTTCCCCATTATTCACAATTTTAGTTTCTTTGTGTTGGCATTAAAGATCCCTGCTGATGAGAAAGTGTTTTCCACAATGGGGAGAATTTGGTGGGTATATGTATAGAAACGATTATTACTAACATGATCCATGTCTTTCACATACACAAAAAAAGAAGAAGAATCTTGTATTTCAGAAGTAGCATGCATATTTAAGAAGTTCAACTTTAGTTGTATAATACAGAGGTTTTTTGAAGTGTAGATGTGTTTTAGGTACTGAGAACATATTTAAAGACTTAAAACATTCTCAGTGTGGCCCCCACTGGAAGCAAGATAAAAAATGGAGGTTTAAAGTGTTACATATTCTTCATGCCAGTCATTCAACTATGCATACCAGAATTATCTTAAAATCTCTCTTTTCAACCTAAAGTTTCATGAAACATGTCAACAGAATAGTAAAAAGAGTAGGCTATACAAAAATTGTTTTTAAGGACTATCTATCACCATTTCTGGCAATGCCTGGAAAATAAAAGAGGAAGCCTATCAATCAATAGGTACTGCGTCACACACAATGCCAGAAATACCTTCAAAAAGTATTGGGAAAGCCAACAAATCACCTAAGATAATTCTGATGATTAGGATGGAAAAGGTCTCTGGCGCTTCTTGCTCATCTTGGTGAACTGATTGCAGATCAGAACAGTCTCTCTTCAGTCTCTGAGTGTTACCTGCTCTGCTCTGTACCCATCTGATATTGGCATGACGGCTGTCTTTTTTTTTTTTTTTTTTTTGGTAATTTTTAACCATGAGCAGCCAATGATGAATAAGTTTTGCATGAGAGGAGTTTAGACTAATTTTGGGGTTCAGACATGTGTTTATTAAATAAAGCATGTTAACTGTGTTCTTCAGGTCTTATTTGTTTACTAATTTTTCATCATTTTACCTGTCAGTCATTAAGAGAGAGGTGTTAAAATCTCCCATAATAACTGTGCATTTATCAGTTTCTCCTATAGTTTCATACATTTTATTTTATATATTTTGAGGTAAATTTATTATTAGAGGCATATTACTTAAGAATTGCTATATCACTATTATGAAATATTTGATCATAATATCTCTTATCCTTAAAAATGATTTTTATAATATATTCTATTTTGTGTGATATTAATATAGAGATGCCAGCTTGTTACATTTTTACTTTTTAACAATTGATGTTATTTTTTTTCTGTTTCTTTGTTTTCTCATTTCATCATTATTTACTCTGTTTCTATTCTATTAATAGTAATTCTTGAAATTTTACCATGGTTACTTAACAACTTGAAAACACTTGAAGTTAATCAATATATTAACCTCTCTTTCAAAAAACAGAAGCACTTTAAAACAGATTTATTCCACTTGACCCCTCCCCAAATTATCTTGATTTGTTTTAACATGATAACTTTGGCTTCTGTGTGAGAACGGAGGATAAGAAGGGCAAAAGTAGATACGAGGAAACCAGTCAGGAGGCATTGGCCCTGGTCCAAGCAAGCAATGATGGCGGTTTAGATTGATGGATTGGATGCAGTAAGACTACTAGGTGCTATTGCTTCCCAGCATAGGATGGAATCATAGTACTGTCTCGTACAAAGCAGCTGGTTTCAGTGTGAGTTACGATAAATAATAGCTAATATTAATTGAGGGTCTCTATGTGTCAGGGCATTATAGTAGCACCTAAAATGGATTTCCCTTTTGATCCTCACAAAAATCCTATAAGATTTGTTTCTTCACCCAGAGAGAGACCCGAGGTTGCTGACTCAGTGTTCAGGTACCCTCATGTGAGAGGAAAGTAAGCCAGGCCACAACGTAGGCAACTAAACCGAAGGGCCATGATTTGGCATAGGAAGAAGAGCATTCCCTTGAGAACCAGCAATCTAAAATCACATGCTTTTGTGTGCCTATTTGTGTTAGATTTCAAGTAAGATTAAATATCTATATCTTCCATTCTTGACACTACAAAATATGTTAGAGAATTAGAATAATTGTGAAAATAGGCTTCCTTTTTTCATTTTTGCTGTGTTAGGGTAGAAAATAAATATTCAATTTCTCTATGAATATACTCCTTTGTTGCATATAGTATCTCCCTCCATCTATCTACCTATCTATGTATCTGTCTATCTCTCTAGTGTTTATTTTGCATTTTATGATTACCTCTAAGTTAATAGTTACTAAAAGCTATTTGTTGCATTTTTTAAATTAAGTTTATATCTGTTGTATTAAAAAGATTTAAAAGGCTATCTGTCCCACAGTAAACAATTCTTTTTAATCAATAAATATTGTTTAAGTGTGATAAAATTTTAGTGAATTATTGATTATAGGTAGTACCAATTTATAAATAATCAGTGTCCCCAAAATTGGTTTAAAATCTCATTTGCATTTCTATATAAGACAATAATTAAAGTCAGCATTTATAAAGTGCCTACTATGTATTGGGTGCTTTTACAAAAATGATTTGTTAATCTCTCAGAAAACACTATGAAGTATGTAAATTAATCCCATTTTACAGATGAGAAAACTAAAGCTGAAAGAGGCTAAGTAACTTGCTGGAAGTTATGCAGCTTATAAATAGCACAGCAGAGTTGGGATTTTAACCTGGATCTGTTCCAAATCTTGGCCTTATTACCTCATTCCTGGCAAGCTCAGGAAGTCTACAGAAGTCATAAATGCAGCTTCAATATTACTCCTAAGAAATCAGAGTTTACCTACTCACCCTAATCTTCTCCAAACCCTGAGCACCGATTGAGCTGTGAATCTTTCTCAGTCCAGTGTCCAATTCCCTGTAAGGTTGGAGCAGCCCCCAAACTAGAATTTCTCTAACCGTAGATGTGATGTAGAAGAGAATCAGAGCTGGGCAGAGAATCAGCATCTGGGCAGCACACTGTGGGGCAAGAAGAAACTGCAGTAATAGCTGTAGGCATGAAAGAAGTGAGAGCTTGGGCCCAGGAGTTTAATACCTTGTGAGTGAGAAGTGTATGTAGGGCCTTGGGTCTGGGCAGACCTATGGCAGGTACTGGCTGAGAAGGGCTCTGTTTACAGGTGGCATAAATAGGAGGTTGGGGAGACATTCTGTGTCAGAAGGACACTGAAGTTTCTTTAGATTCCAGTGTTTAGGTGTGGGAATTTTTCCTTCTCCCTCCCAAGATCTCCTACTGGGAAATAAATGTATTTCAGCAAAATGAAAAGTAAATACATTTGATAAAATTATTTAGAACTAGGTCTTTCTGCCCTGTGTCTTAATAAGATTTTGTTTATGCTACTTTTGTGGCCCTAGATTGTATAGAAAGAGATCATACTTAATTGATTTTTATACTCTCTATAATGACCTAGACATAATAGGTGTTCAGTAAGCATATGATGAAGGGAATTGAATTGATGTCTTGAGAAAATCAACATGATAAAATCAGCAATACATTTTCCTAATAGACTGGATTGAAAATGTTTGAAGAAGACAGGATTGCAAAGGTAGGCAGCATTGTCGTGCATTAGCAAGGCTGTATCTTCTGGGTTTTCACTTTAAGCAAAATGTTTCCAACTACTTTTTTAAATTATAATAACTTTACTACCTTTCTGCTGAAACATGGGTTGCCATCACCTAAGAACAAAGTCCAAATTGCTAACCAAGGCCCACTTAGCTCAAAGGCCTGATCTCTTAAGTTTTTCATGTTCTTTCACATTGTGGTATCTGCCCCAACCTGTCAACACACTTCCATGACTTTAATCCTGCCGTTAATGTCCTCTGTTAACACTGATTAAATCCTGAGGTGGGAACGTGGATTCTGCCCAAGCGAACAATGGCCTCTGATTTGAGCAATGGCGTGGCCCTGAGTTGAATGAACTTCATCACAGCAACGCATACCTTCAAAATTCTGGGCGTGTACTTGTAGTCAGAATGAAACGAAATAGAAATGTAACTGTGGGCCTCACAGAGCACTTATCTTTGTGGGGCAAGTGTACTTCAAGTCCTGTGCTTGGCTCTGTAGGTCAAGAAATGTGATTTTTGTCAGCTTATCCTCAGGTAATAAGTTGAGGGGCCCCGAGTCACACCAACCAAGCAGAGAAGAGCCAATGCATTTACTTAAATGTATAATTATCAAAGTTTACTAAGAGAGCCTACTCTGTTTCCACAGGATTATCTACATCGAAGCCAGATTATAATCAAAGGGTTATTTAATGAGTGTGAAATTGGAGCCAGGGATATTCTTAATGATTAGTGTTACTGAGTTGTGAAGGTTAATTTGTCCATGTCAAAGAGAATTCACTTAAGGCAGTAACTGTCTGCTGGGCATACTCCGACGCCCTGTGAGGGGGTCCCAGCAATGCTGATGGCCTGTTTGTGCAGCCTCTTCCCAGAAGAGCCCTGGAGACACAATGACAGACACTTCGTCTTTGACTCTGCTTTCTGCACTTCCTGCTGCTACACACCTGATTCTCCTGTCCTTGGACCGGCCAGGGTACAATATGTGAGGTTAAACCTTGCTAGATGCTATTGCATTCCAGGTATGCCTTCATGTGGCATGTATCCTCATCACCCAAAATGAACTCGTGTCCCCAAATCTCCTTATCCACACTTCACAGTCTCAGATTACGACTGCAGTTGGTAATTTTATTCGTTATGTTGATTTACTCTTTTAAGATAGATTATTCCTTTAAAAAGTTGTTTTTAAATATATAATACATGCACATAGTATAAAATTCAATAATAGAAAATCTCCACTTCCCTTCCACCTCTGTCATCTTTCTCTCTCTCCAATTTTTTTATTCCTGCTGCTGGAAACTGGGGAGGGCTCTTAGAAAATACTTTCTGGGTTAGTTTCTTCTCTCGTATGTTTTCCCAGCACCCCATACCTTCCCTATCACCAGGACATGCTTTCTTGCTTCCTTGTATGTATCTGTTATAGATTGTCAGCTCCTTGAGGAATGGGATGTTCTGTTTTGTTTTATTCCCAGCACCTAGCACAGTGAATGTACCTTAGTACATGGTACAATAGATATTTATTGAATGAATGAATATTTTCAGTAAGTGACATTTACTAAGAGTTTATGATAAAATGCAATAAAATATTGTACAAAGATATTATTGATTGTAGTAGATCAATATGGGTCAGTGCCCTACCCAAATCCCCTTTTCCCTTACTATTTTGGTGCACACAGGACCAACTTCGAAATGCATTTCTTTGCCTGAGGGTCTTCTCTGATCACCCAAGTCCAAAATGCAAATGAATTAATGAATACCTCCCACCACAACCAGTAGCTCTCAGCCAAAGACTGATGGGAAATGGGGTATAAATAGCAGGGGTTTTTTCGCCCTTAGGGTAGGACAATTCTGAGGCAGGTATCCTGCATTTGTTCCCAGAATTTCAAAGCAAGATTAAGCTCCAGTTATCTATAATGATCACTTGTTTGCGAACCTACTATCTGACATCAGTGTCCTTGAATTTACCTTGTTGTCTCTAAGTGGCCAGACTGGGATCACGTGTCCATCCTGAACAAATCAGTGTCCCCGGTCTGACTGGCCAGACTTTGAAAGGCATCAGAGGTGGCATGGATTTCACCAGAATCACGAAGATTGAGAGCGAGAAATGAAAGAAAATTAGAGGCCATTCCGGAAAGTATTGTGATTAGAGGTGGAACAGCCAAAGAACAACTATATTCTATTATAGACAGAGGATTGAGACTTACAGAAAAGAAAAAAAAAATTTTTTTCATTAAGATTTATAGCTGGTCTGAATTATTTATCAGACCTTCTAAGGAAAATAATATTTCTCTATTTTAAACTTTTGCAGAGAGCCTAAAATGAAAGATTCTTTTTATAAGTAAGATAGATATTTTTCTTTGTAGGGGGAAGGAGGGAATGATAACATCCACACCCAGTGAGGCCATAGGCCAAGCATTTGGCTTTTACAAACATATTGAAATATTATTCACCTCTGTAAATAAACCTGAACAGACAGGAATTTTTTGAAATGATATCTAAGTAGTTTTTATAATGAGAAATATTTTGAGCAACTGGCCATAGAAAGTCTGGGGTGTCAGCGATTCAACACACTTGAAGCTTTGAACATTAAAAGACCCCAAACTTCTGAGCTTTGCTTCTTAAAGTGTCTCTTATTTGCTGTCAGTAAATCCCTCAAGCTTAAAGGATTAACCTTCTCACCGAACATTCCTATCCTTTTACCCGCCTCCCTTCTACTGTTCCAGGACCACTAAATTTCTTACCAAGTCATTGTTTTCCAGTATAAGAATAATAATACCTCCCATCTCCAGTTTAGAGTTTAGTTAGTTATGGAATCTCTGGCTCTATGGAATGGATGGGTAGCTCAGTCTTACCTCAAGACTGGTTATTTGCTGAGTTCTCTCTTAAATCAAGATGCATAATAGAGGTCTGTCTTCTGAACACATACACGCTGGGTGCCTTTCTCTTGCGTGGGGCGAACAAAGTCCATCGACACTATCCCTAAAAAGTTCAGAGAGGGAAAAAGTCACTTATTCTTTCATTGGTCCATTTTTCCTAATAACACCTCACACTAGAATATAAAATGCTGGTGAAGAAATGTTGGTTAGGAAACCGGAGAATTGGTTTGGTTGTACTTTTTCCCTGTCCTTGGAGATCAGCTTCAAGGTGGGGCAAAGGAAATGACTGTATCTTAAAGACTAAGTCTCCGTCCTGGGTCTGTAGGGATCAAGAGGATGATAAGGAGGAGATGGCTAGAAAGGAAAGTCAAACCATTCCTCCAAACCTGATGTGACATAAGAAACAAAACTGTAAAAACTCCAAAAGTCAAGGAGAATTGATAGGGAACACTTTAGTGAAATATTTTAAAGGACAGAGGACCGTAGTAAGAAAAGAGAGAACATTTCTATAAAAGCCAATATATGCAAAACAGTTACAGTTTCCTTAGACACCCTTCTACAGAAAGCCTGCCCATCTCCTCCAGTGCTGGCTTGGACTTCTATGTCCGCAGGGTGACTGATGGGACTCAGATCAGGCCTGCTTGACTTCAGTTGTATCAATGCAAAGGAGAGCTTCTTTTTAGCAGGAAGAAAAGACTTAGCGTGGCTAGTAATCGTTGGAATGAAATTCCAGCTTGACATCTGTTCCAGACTCACCTGCAGCTGTTGCTTACCTCCTTAGAGGCAGCTGGTGACTTGGCACAACACAAGATGTATGAGAGAAGGAGCTAGCAGAACTGGATCTCTCCCTGCCAGCCCCCGACTCCCTGGCTAAGTTACGCTGGGGTCATACGATCGTTCTCTCCATAGCAGTGTTCTCGGCTTGGGTTGTACGTTTAGAATCACCTGGCAGCTTTAAAAATCCTGACGTCTAACCTCACACTAGACCTCAAGACTCTCTAAGAGTGAGATCTAGGTATTCGTAGTTTGTAAAGCTCAAGTGATTACATTGTGCAGTTAAGGCTAAATCCACCCTAGGATTTTTGCTTCACTGCTGGTGGGAGTTAGAAAGGATGGAAAATGAAGATATAAAGAAGAGTGGCATCTGAAAAAAAAAAAACATGGGTGCAGAGGAGAAATAGGGGTTACATTTTTAAAAGACTTAATCACCATGTAGAAGACATATGCTTTTGGAAAAAAACCATTGGAATTAAGAAATATAAAAACCTGGTAACAGTACAGGGGAAGAAAGGTCTCACAATTGGAGGAGACCTTAGATGCGTTTTAACCCTCTGCATTCTGATTAATGCTAATATATCAACTCAGTAATAAAAAAAAACTTTCGTATCTATTATGTTATTTGGTCCCCACTACGTCCCTGCAAAGTAGGCATTAATTTATTATTTCCATTTTACAGATCATAAATGTGAGGTTCAGAGAAGTTAATACTTGACCAAAATTGTACCAATAAGTGCCCTGAACCAGCTCGAACCAGGCCTTCTGACTCTAAATGTTTGCCCTTTCCACCATGTTTGTTATGGACTCTGTACTTTCATTAATGCATCTAAGATGCCATTAGGTTTTTTAAAAGTTTTTTTTTATAGCATCTTTATTGAGATATAATTCACGTACTATGAAATTCACCCCTTTAAAGTATACAATTCTGTAAGTTTTAGTACATTCACAGAGTTGTGCAGCTATCACGATGATCTAATTTTAGAAGATTTTCATCACGCCAAAAAGAAACCCTGTTTCAGTCCCATTGCAGTCACCCCATCACCTCCTCCCTCCAGCCTCTGGGAAAATGAGGCACATTCATACAATGGACTATTATTCACCAATAAAAGGAATGGAGTACTGACACACGCTGTGACATGAGCGAACCTTGAAAACACGGTAAGTGAAGGAAGCCACGTATGAGACCACATATTATATGATTCCATTTATGTAAAATGCCCAGAATAGGCATATCTATTATTGAGCCATTAGCTTTTCAAAAAATTGGGGTAAAATACACATAACATAAAATGTTTCATCTTAACCATTTTTAAGTGTCCAGTTCAGTGTTATTAAGTACATTCGCACTGTTGTTCAACCGTCACAACTATCTGTCTCCAGAACTTTTACATCATCCCAAACAGAAACTCTGTACTCATCAAACCATAACTCCTACTTCCCCTCCCTTAACCCCTGGCATCCACACTTCTACTTTCTGTCTTGACGAATTTGCCCGCTCTGGGTACCACATATAAGTGATCATATGGTATTTGTTCTTTGGTTTCTGGGTACTTCATGCCTTGTGTGTGTCAATTTCTTTTAAAGGCTGGTCATCATACACACACACACACACACACACACACACACACACACACACACACACACTCTACATTTTTATCCATTCATTTGTCAGTGGACACTGACGTTGCTTCTGCCTTTGGCTACTGTGAATAATGCTGCTATGAACATGACTGTATAAATTTCTCAGGTGTGTCTGAGATCCTGCTTTCAGTTCTTTTGGGTCTATATCCAAGATTGGAATTGCTGGGTCATATGGTACTTCTACTTTAAATATTTTCAAGGAGCCATCATACTGCTGCCCTTAGCTTTTGCAAGCACTCACTGCAGCTTCCAGAACATGAATGCTTCGATATTATTTGCATGGAGCAGGCCAAACCTGCTCAACAGTCATTTAATTCCAGGCTCACAAACAATGAGGCGAGAAATGAGCAATCTACATCCCACCGCTAGCAATGCTTTTCATAAACTATTAAGTTAATGAAATGTCTCATTTTTAAAAAGTCAGTGACTAAAACTGATTTTGTTCTCAGCTTATTGTCTGTTAACGGAAAAATTTTAAAGGATCACTTTATTTTTAATAATCCTGTGAGTCAAACTTTTCTCAATGCTTGAGCAGAGCCTGCCCATGAATGCTCAGAGAAAAGCCGTTTATGAATAGATGGTTTCTGCATGTGGCCCAAACACTATGTTATACACTGAATTTTAGTCAGAGAGGATTCAATTTGCATCCCCTAATGGTTTAGTTATAGTCATGCCTCGAGGCATAGGAATAGACTGGATTTTGTATCACTTTATTTTTCTGACTCATGAGGGAAAAGGTAGATTGAAACAGTTTCTGCTTTGGAAAGAAGGAGAGATGTAATACCCATTTTCTCTTACTCTCAAGTGCTTTCTTTTTTTCCCCCTCCTAAATGTCACTCCCTGGAAAAAAGATATTCATAGCCTTAAATTCCTCAATTCCTCACTAACATTTACTTTGCAGAAACGATGGACAGTAAACCACTAGGTGATGCGATCAAGTACCAGTGCCTGTGGGAAGGTCAGCTGGCAACATAAATAATCTTCCTGTGTTAGGAGATGCCCCTCTCAAGGCTGGTCCCTAGGATGGGCTCCGTTTTAATAAGTCAACGAATGTTTTCCATCAAAAGTCATCATCTTGTCAATGAAATTCGTACAAAGCTACCTCACAATTAATTTGTCACCCAAATTCCAAATATCTTAGGTAATTTTTTTTTAAATTTAAAGTTCGCCTTGATTACCTACTTTGTGGAACGCTCATTTCCTTACTAGAGAAATCAATCTGATCCTTCAGTTATTAGAGCGATGCGTGTGATCTTGAAAGTGATGTTAAGCATATCAGGGAAAATATTTGTTACATTTTCCTTTGAGAAGGAGAAAACTAATTTTTCCATACTGATGGAAGGCCACCAAGAACTTTCCTCTGCCCATGACTAACTGGGGGGCCATTTAATAAACTGATTATTTCAAAGTCCCTATGGGCCCCTGGTGCCACCACATTTGCCACCATCAGAATGACTCAACCATGAGCCCACAAAGTTCTGCCTGCTATGGGCAAGAGCCCTGACTTTCTCTTCAATGCACTCACGGCCTCCCTTTGCCCAAGAATCCAGCAGGAATAATCCCATCAGGTTCCCTACCCGGTTTATTCTAGTCTCGCCCAGATCATGGCTCTTCACTCCAGCACTCATGTCCATAAGGCTCCGCTGATCCCGTAATAATCTGACCCAATTTTCCTTCCCTCTGCAACCAGAATCCCTTCCCTCCCCCTCCAATGCAGACACTGTGCTCCAGCCTCCCTGGCTTTGTCACGGTCACCCCAACACCCCAGCCACACACTTGCCTCAGGGTCTTTGTCCTTGCAGTTTCTTCTGCCTAGAACATTTCTCCACGAATATTCACTTGGTTCCCTTCCTCACTTCTTTTATGTCTCTAATCAAATGTCACCTCCTCTGAGAGGCCATCCCTGGTCATCAGTCTGAAATAGCACATCCACACCAAGACCATCTTTTCCTTTATCTGCCATTTTCTTCCACACGGCACTCATCACCTGATGCATTAGGTGCTCTCTTTATTCATTTATTGCTATTTCCTCCCACTAGGACAGAAGATCTACTTCCCTGTAACATTTTACTCATGAAAGCAGTGACTTTCTAGCATCATCACTTAAATTCTATTATCATCACTTTCTGTGATCATCATCTTCCCACTCCATATACTCAATACATATCTGTTGATTGACATGAATAGTCTAAATGCTGCAAATACAAGAAATGCTTTTACTTCCTTACTTTAACGAGATTTTCTCCAGAAATATGTACCAACTATGATAAGCAGTATCGGTGTTAACATTTCAAAAAATTTTTAAATCAATATCTAGCACATATGTATTGAATACCTACTAGGTGATGGGATATAATATTAAACAAAATGAAAAAATATTCAACCTTAATGGATCTTCTAGAAGGGGAGACTGAATAAACAAGACAAATAAGTAAAATATATAGTACGTAAGGTAATGTTAAGTGCTAAAAAAGGAAAAATAAATTTAGGAGCTACAAAATATCAGGAATTAAGAAAACTAAAATTTTAAATAGGGTGACCAGGGAATGCCTCAAAGTAAAGGTAATCTTTGAAGCATGTGAGGGAGCTAGCAAAGTGGGAAAGCATATGCAAAGGCCTTGAGAGTATAAATTGCTGTTCTAGGACCAATAAGGCCAGTGTGGCTGGTGCAGAGAGAACAAGGGAAACAGTAGCAGGTGATAAAGTTTAGCGAGGAGAAGGGGCCAGATTATGCAAAGGCTTGAAGGGGAAGACTTGAAAACAAAGCCTTTGGAAGGATTTGAGCAGATCAATCTATTTCCTGCCTTAAGTTCTGCAAGATAACTTTGGCCCCTGCCTGAGAATAGACTGCAGAGATAAGAGATGACCAGAAAAGGCTTTTCTAGTCCAGATGAGACATGAGTGGTTTGAGCCAGAAAGATGGTAGAATAGCTGGTGAGAATTAAGCAGAGATTCAACTCTGAGTTTGTAAAATGCAGATGTTCAGCCCACCCCAGTGATCCCAATTCATCAGGTCTGGGGTAAGATCCAGGAACTTTTAACAAATACTGTAGATGACTTTGTCCACTGTGATAAACACTGCTCTGACTTGCTTGCACACTGGAACCGTTGACAGGCACAGCTAGTGAGAGTTAGGGATGCCCTTGATGGGCTCTAGGAGCCATCGCTGCCAAAGACAAGCCTTTGGGAGCAATGGATTGCTTAAGCATCAGAGAGAAAAAAAATGATAACAAAATGCTGAAGGTCTCCATTCTCCTACAGTGTCCTCCATTATTGTAGAATGAATCACTCTTAAGGAAGAAGTAGGTCAGGGTTTATTCTCTACCTAACAGCTGGGGAAAAGTGGTCTTTTCTTGTAATTCTTAAGAGAAGAAATAGAAATTCTCTCTAGAAAATTTCCCTAGGTTTAGCTCATAAACTCTGGCCTTTGAATCCTTTACAAATTTTTGAATAATAACCTGGCCTTCAAATGCCTACTAAGATGATATGTCCAAGAAAAGATTAGAAAATATTTTTTCCTAGGGCTGGTATTATGAACTTTTGACTATATTTGCCCACATAGAAGATGTGGGCAGAGATAATCATAAGATATTTTCAAACTGCAAATAAATACCAAGCAGATTAACTTTATGTGATAGTTGTACACATTTTTTCTTAATATGGCTGAATTTTATTATAAAGGAGTTTTGGGGGCTTGGTTTTTTTTTTATTTTTTGCCCTAGAGGATTGTTTAATCAAGGTATAACTGTACTAGCACTAAAGAAGAGTTTCAAGCATTTATCTTCACTCCTAGCAACCAGTTAACAACCCTTAACTATTCAGCTCAACCAATTAAATTAATTCCATGAAATAAAATGTGCAATAGTGATGATATCTGAAATCATTTTTATTCATGGTTGGAGACTATGAAGATTCTTTTGACAAGCCCTTAAAAATCTTGTGGGTGATGTTGAAAACTTCAGTGTACAAGTGCTGATTCAAATTTGGAGCGGGGGGTGGGAAGCCTCCTGATTTGATAAGAGTCATTTCTTCATAGAGAACATGAGAATCGCAAACCCCCAAGCTATACAGAGACTGCTAGAGTCGTCACATGCTCATTACTGAAAATCTCAGGAATATGAATATGCAAAGCTCATAGACTCTGATCAGCATCTGCCTCTTTCAGCCTGTCCTCCTGGAAAGGAAGTGTCTGTGCCTCTGGCTGTCCAAGCTCTGTGTTCTGAATCCCCAAAGCATGCAGGAGAAGAGGGAAGTGAGGGAGCCGGGGGGGTTTTGTTGGTTTTTATAGCAAAACCTGAATTTGCCTTTTACAGAGCATGTGTTTACAGATAAATATCAGAATTTAACCAGTGACGTCTCATACATTTACCTGCCAGGGTTAGTGCACATGGTTGTCCCAGAGGTGAAATAGGAGGAACCCAGGGGCGTGGCATCCTGAACCGTCTTCTGTGCTCTGTAAGTTCTTGCTATTTCATTAATTTCTCTGTTTCAGATTTTTTTCATCAAAAAAAAATTAAAAGCCAAAACATCACCATTTGCACTTTATATATTTCCAAACTCGTCTTTATTGCTCAAGATTCTTTAAAAGTTTATCCATTCTAAGAAACATTGATTTTGTACAAGGAACTCTCAAAAAGAGAGATCTAAATCTACCAGCATCCTTTACATTTTAGCTGCTGGTGGATACACTACCTCCTGTCCCGCATAACCTTTCCTCTCTTCCTCACTCTGTGCTAAACAGCAACCAAACTATCTTAGGCCAACAGTACCACCTACTGGTCATGGCGGTATACTGTACAATGAAATCACTTTAGCATGTACACAAGCCATATTTTCCCATTTTCTCTAGACTCGAAACTCAGTAAATTGTTGGAAATTTCTATTCATTTGCAAATTACATATACCCATGTTATCTCAGTCACCAAAAGAAGCCCCAATACCATTCATCATTTTAAATCACATCCCCATACAACTTTGATCATCCCTGTATATTAACCAATCCCATATCCTTCCCCAAATAAAACCCTTCTACTACACCCTCTGGAACTCATTACCATCAGCAAAATTTCCTATATCCTCAAAGTCTTTTCTACATTAACTTCACCTCTTTAGATGAAGCCTGTTCTTCCTGCAGCTGTGAGTACTCACTGCCAATTCCAGATGGTCCCCTTTCCTCCCTAAAAATTTTTGCTTCCTTTGAAGCTCAGCCATTAGTAATCTACCTCTGCACGTGTCAGTTATTACAGACTGCATAGTTGCCTCTCATCATTCTTTGAAGATTCTCATGTTCATTCTGTCACTCTCTCCAACAGAACTCTTCTCATAATTTTTGGTGATTTCATTATCATTGAGAAAATCTTTGCGATAATTCTACCTCTTGGACTCTGGACATTGGCTTCTCCCATGATTTTATCCTCCACATCACTCCAGCTACTTGCTCTTATAGTCACGCATTGGACATCATCACTACCAGTAACTGCACCCTCTTCGTAATGTCAATTTCAGACATGACACACTCCTACCACTACATCCTCTCTCCATCTTAACTTAACCATTTTCAGCCCCAGAATACACATCTGTTAAACTTAGTATCTGTCCCTCACCTCCCCATGTCTTCATTTACCTCTTTCTTCAATTAAGACTCAATGGTTCGACATGATGATCATCACCATGCACATATCCCGATTCCTTTGTCCTTCTCTCCCACCATCACATTACTTTGTTCTTAGATCAATCCAAACTTCCACCTGCTCCTTCTGGTCCCTGAACTGTTGAAGATGGCTGAAAGAAAACAAACACATAGGCTGATAGATTTCACTTCAACCTCTGACTGTTAATCTCAAGTGGACTCACTGTTGCCAGAGAATTCTATTGTCTTTGATTAGTCACTTTCCTCTCTTACTCTCCTAGACTATTTTGCATCTCCCTCTTCAAACCTACAGCACTTCATCCTTTATTCTCACACTTTTAATGAAGTTGCTCTTCATTTTAACAGAAAATAGAGGCAATTAGAAGGAGCTTCTATTTGCTCCCACACACTTTCCTCTCTCTACATCCCCATGTGCCTTCCCTTTTCTTACATTCAATCGTCTCTGCTCCTGTGTAAGGACAACCCCTCCACGTGCAAAGTGGATGTTCTCTTCCACTCAACCCCATTCCTCCTGAAGCTGCTTTGCCCCGCAGTATCCCCTGACAGGGTGAGAGAGCAGTATTGGATGTTCCCACGGGGCTATCATTTCTTCCCTAATTAACTGTTAAAATGCATCGAACCCAACCCCGGACCCCACCTTTTCACCTCCTCTCTTGGAATCATCGTCCCTTGGGCAAAGAGGTCACAGATCCCCTCTGTTATTCCTCCAAAGCCTAAGGCCTCTAGGCTACACCCACTCCCACCAGGGGTTCCCCCTTCAGGCCCAAGAAGCCCAGTGTGGGTACTCTTTGCTGGAATAAAGGTCAGGGTTCCCGTTGTCCAGTAATTTCTGTTTCACTGAAACCTTTGAAAATCGTGCATTTTCCACCCTGCCTACTTCTCTCGTAACAGCACTTGCTGGACCCCAGACACATCTGTGTTTGTATTTCAGCCTCTGATTTTTAAATTGTTTTCACTGGAAAATCCGTTCCAAAGCAGCTAGTTAATGAATGAAACTTTAAAAAGCAATTCAGGTATCAATTGTGAATATTGCTTCTTCTCAAACAGGACCAGATTTGACAAAAGAATGTTCTGGTCAGGCTGAGTCACTACAAATGAAGGAGAAGGGAGCTGAGTACTGTCTGGATGTGATCAGTGTCCGCAGCCTGCCCCTGCCCTTCCCCCAGGTAACCAGGACTTCCGACACACATGGGTTTTTTCCCCCTTCATAGGCGTGATTCAATGTTGGAGACAAAGACATTTTGTAGGATTAGCCAGATAATACTCAAGAGTGGATCATGAAGAGAACTATACAAGAATGTCACTCCAAAATGGACCCTAAAAAAAAAAAAGGATTTGATGCTAAGCCCTAAATAAGGAAAGTGGCCCAGCTGTGAAATATGCTGGCAATTAAATTTCACTTGATGTTGGCTCTGGCTCCTGAGCTCTGCTGTAAGACTGTCTACTTCTGAGCAGAGTCCTAAGATGCAAACAGAAAAGTCACACTATAAAGCTAACAGGAAATTGTATCTTCTCTGAGGTCAAATTTGCTGAAACTTTTGAATAAGGCACAAAAGGGCAAGAGGACCGAAGACCCTGGTGAAATCAGGACCCTGTCCCCTGAAGCCAATGACTGAGTGGGAAAATAATTTCATATCCTCATGCCTGGATTTTAAGTGCAGAAAGCAATATAGTGTGGCAAAAATATGGAGCATAAATTTAATAAAATGAGTTTTATGAGATGGAGCACTGCAGAGCTTCCCTAATTAAACTTTATCCTCACGTTAGGCCAATTTTCTTCTTTTTGGACCAGTCTATCTTTTATTTCTTAACTTCCTGTCATTCTTCTTATTGGTAAAGCAATTATTTTTACTAAAACCAGTAGACAGACCTCATAAAGTGACATTGTTTTGCCACCACACTGCATCATTGAAAGATATAAAAAATAAGTACACACTTTGGAGGGGAAATAAATCGCCCAAGTATCACTCATCACAGTAGATTGTGCTCATGATTATAATTTTAAACTAGGTTTTCTGCATGCAGATTGAGAAAATGTCCTTTATAATGTAGGAAAACAATGTTTGGTTTTAGAGACATTATGTCAAATAGATTTTAAATTTAAATGTTAACTCACAGGGCCAAAGAAAGATGTCCCCCAGAGGTTCTTTTGTCGGAAAACTACCTAAACCTGCTAAAACTATTTTATAAAGGTAACTCAAAGTGACTTGCTAGCACCCACAGTTAAAATTGTACCTGTAACTATCTGTGCAGTAAAAATAAACTTTTGATACAAGTCACTACAAACTTCTACTATAAGAAAATGTATATGAAATTTCCTCATTAAACAGCCTTTTTGGCTACTGAAAAGTCAACCACTTGTATACAGAGCATTATCTATTGGTAAAGTACCAGTGCCAAATAGAATTTCATAAATTAAGGCAAAATCCATATGAATCTTGGTGACGAACTTTTACAAATCACTTGCTTAATTATACTGCATTAATTTTTGACTAAGAGAAATAGATAATTTAAGAGAGAGTTAATAATGAGCTCCAGTCCCTTCAAAAAATAGTCATATTGTCATTTGTGGAAGGAGAATAGAACAGACAGCACTATTAGGTACAGTTTTGCTGTTTCTTTAAGATAAAAGACCCTAAGCTATGAGAATAGTGATATACGACATCTTTAAAGTCAAAATTTCTCAAGATATCAGAGTATTCTTCCTGCTGGGAGTCTATAAAGAAACACCCAGTGGTGCTGGCAGTAGCCTCAGACTATTTTCTTTGAAAAAATGAGAATGATTCTGATCTATGGACCACCAGGTGCCATGTCAGATGCAGTCGTTATTAGGAGACCATAAGAATTTCGAAGCTGCTTGTCCAAGATGGATTCATGAAGCAGTCGCCATAAGATTAATTTACTTTTGTTATTTGATTGTTTTTCAAGAGGAAAAAAAAAAGCTTCCAGGGATTTTGCCATCACGAAGAGGGTGGAGAGCTGCTCAGGGAGAAAGTGGAGGTAAATCTAGGAGGTAAATAGAAGGGAAGAACACGTAGAAAAGCACTCTATTCATGACTATTATAGTTTTTCTCTCTGCAATAAAAATTTTTAAATTTAAATATAAGTAGATTATTTGCTTTGGGCTATGTTAAATAGAACCTGAATAAAATGATGCCAAGTGTTGATTCAATCAGTGTCTTTTAGCATCACAATATAGGCTTTCTTAATTTCCAAAAGAATAAGAAAAGCTATCCAGTGTTCAGGAATATTTTACTTACTATTTTAATAAACCTTTGTTTATGCCTAGAGGTGCCATTAAATTACCAGCCAGACATTAATATACAGCTCACAGGGGACTGGTGTATACGTAGTCATTACTGCTGGGCGTTTTTACTCAGGGCTCAGTCACTACTTTGTTTATACACAACTACTGGACAGAAGATTTAAAATAATATTAGTGTTCTGTTTATATCCCGAGATTGTTTTTCTAACACACTTGGAGAAGAATAGCTATTTATGATGTGGATCATATAACCACAATAGCAGGCTTTTAAAAATATTTAAGTCATCTTTAGACATTTTTTTTTCTGTGATTACAGTAGAGGATAATTATTTTTTTTAATCTGAAAATGTGGCTGAACATACAGTGGTTGATGCTGGATAACAGGTTTTGCCCTTTTTCAGTCTGTAGTTTAGAGCTTGACACAAGAATCAAAGGTTAAGAGACTGGAGTACCTGGGAGATCACCTGAGAGACACCAACGCCCACCTGGGCAGATACTGGCCAATTATTATGTATTTCAGAAAATCAATCAGAACATTGCTGTGAAACTGAAGCCTAGATATGTTTGTACGTTAACTCTATCTATAATAATTAAATGATAAGTAATTCATCATGTATCAGTAGAATGGGTTAATTTGATGGGTGATTTTGATTTTTTTTCCAGCACTTAAAAAATAACACAACCGATAAGCTGAGACTTACAGCTCTAAATTGCTTTTTCTTTAAGTTCATAATGCAAATCAGAGCAGAGAAATTCTATTCAATGATTTAAAATGTATTTTCATACTGCTTTCAGGTGCTGGAAGCAAATATCATAGCAGCAGGATAAAAATCAAAAAGCAATGCTGGCAAAATGGGGCTGTTTTCCTCAGCTAAATGGAATGCAGAGAGCATTCTTCGAGAACTGGTGGAACTGAGTAAATTCCCACTGTGGCTCTCAGAGCTGCTGGCTATAATTCTAACTATGTGGCTGCCTGGCAGAGCTTTGAAAGTGTACTTATCGAAGGCCTGTTTCACTTTTAGAACACAGGTGACAAGATCAATGAGCCAGGTAAAACTTGGTTAACGATTTTTTTAGCATCACTAATAATGGAATAAGTCTGTAGTAATTATCCCAATTATGTGTATGTATAAACACTAAGAACAAATATTGGATAAAACACAAAGAAAAAATGGACACTGTTAACATCTTTTGAGAATGCAACTCTGGACATATCTATTAAGATTATCAGCACACACACTCCCTCTCTTAGCAAGTCCATAAAAATAAAACTCCCAGCACATAAAGGTGCATATGCAAGGATCTTTACTGTAGCTTTGTTCATAATGGCAAAAAAAAAAAAAAAAGAAAAAGGGAATGCTCGTTACTAGGGATACAGATAAGTAAACTGTAGTTTATACAGATACACACACACACACACACACACACACACAGATTTATATATATAAGTCTGAAGAGATGTATTAAAGGATGGTTACCAAAGTATTAATAATGGATATCTCAGGTGATTTTCAGTTTCTTCCTTAAATTATTTTTTTGTTCTGGATGACTACAATATAGCATATTTGATTTATTTAATGAAATAAAAAGAAATGTAAAGAATTTCTTTACATTTCTTTTTATTTCAATAAAACAGCAATTTCAATGTTACAAAAAATGTAAGGAAAAACTTTTTAAAGCTATAAAATTCAGAATACATAAATAGGTTTTTGAAGGATCAATATTATATTTTCAAATATAAGGTTTAGTATATACTCAAAACAGCTAGTGAAAAATTTTAAAATTTGGCAGATATTTTAAAAATTGCATAAAGGGTTTATATTATGCTGATATGTTACGGCCTAAATACAAAAAGTGGACTGTTAGCAGACTCTAATCCTGTTCAAGAGCCCTTAACACTGACTAGCATATCTGTCAAAATTGGACATTCAAGCTTTGAAGTGTTGAGTTTTGATATAGAAAATCAGAATGTACAGTAGGATCTGTCCTCCTCAAGGAATGGAAGCCCAAGGTCTCCAATAAACCCCCAAAGCCACCTACAGATGTGTCTGTATCACAACACTGTGGACTCGTCTTGGTTTTGAATATGGTGAAATGAACATCTTGGTTGCCGTCTATGGAAATAACAATAATGTCTACTGTAGGAGAGGAGAAATATCTTTTCTTTTACCTCTGTATGTTCTCAGCTGGAGTCTCTGTAACAAAAGACAGGAAAGAGAAAAACACAAATTTCTGGAATGTAAGTTTTACGTGACACAGGAACTTGATCAGGAAATGAGACCCAAAGAAGCATTAAATCCAAGTGTTTTTATGCTAGGTACGATGAAGAGAAGAGTCGTAGAAAAATGTGATAAGGCAAAAAAGAAAGGGTTGAGCTAAGTGCCCGCTCTTTGAGATTGCTCTTGGTGTCCTTCTGTCTTTGAAGATATGGATGTCCTTTCCATAGGAGAGGGACGCACCTCTCATATGAGGGTTTTAGGACCTTCAGAAAAGGTCAGAAAGTTCTTCCTGCACCAGTCATTCCTCACATTCTTTCAGCCTGAAATACTCAGTATGCCAAGGTGCAATATTTGGGGCTAGTTTGTCCCAGACCCCATCACTACCATTTGCTGATCATTGGGAGTGAGCCAGGCACTGGTGTTAAGTGCTTTCTATCCATCATCTAAGGTTTCTACGACAGGCAGGTCATATTTTCTTTGCATGGCTTGCTCTCTCACTTCAGTCAGATCTCAATGGTAGCTCTTCTGAGCTACCTTCCCGAGTTACCAGCCTAAATTAGAATACCTACCCCTGGTTGGTTAAAATAGGAGCCTTGTTGGCAGGCTCTGTAATAGTTCCACATTTTACTACTGACCTCAGTAGCTGCAGGCAGAACAGCAAAATTAATTTCAACAACATGTATCAGGGAACTTTTTTAACTTGGAGAACATCCTGTTATCATATAGCAAATAACAGGAAGTGAGAGAGAATGTTATCAGTCTTCTTTCTGAATCTGTCAAGGTCCCATGAAATGAAAAAGTGTGACACAGGGAGCAGAGAAGCAGATAAGTGGAGACCTGGACTTGGTAAATACTCACCCTCATGTCTGGTCACACTCGCCCGCCTAAGATAAAGGGACATATATGAAAAACAATCGTGGCGATGGGACAAGGGATCTGAAGATTGGATGTGGAGAGTGAGGGGGAGCCCTGGATGACTTCCCGGTTTGTGATGCAGGGTGACTGGGAAGCAGTGTTGTTGAAAATGCTTAGCTTGGCATTTCTCAGAATAAAGCTTTCATTAGGAAATGAAAGCAAATAAAAGCAAGAGCAAAAAAAAAGTACAGAAACATAATTTTACACAATGTGAGCTTCTAATTTAACATTAAGCTCTAGCCATTAATTGAATGGTTTATTGGCTGCAAACTTTATCTCAGTTCTGTTTGGGAGCCCATCCTCAGATATTTTACCTTCCAATCACTTCGATTCTTCTTCTCACTCAAAGCGGGAGTTAGGATCATGCATGAGTTTCCCTCAGATTGGTAGAAATATGTATGTATAATCAGCTGATAGGATTCCCATATTAGAGATGGAAGCTTTACAGGAGATGCCCCTTTCTCTTCCAAAGCTTTCAAGTGCTGAAGTTGGCTGGGGAATTGAAAAAGGCAGCTAGAGCAGGGATACATGCGAACTACCTTTTCAAAGTTTAAGTTTATATACTTCTTATAGAGATAGCTTATATATATATATATATATATATATATATATATATATATATATAATATATATATATATTATATATATATAATATCTGTGTTTATGTGTGTATTAACATATATATACACACATACTAAAAGTATAAATGTCTATTCATTTTTTCAACCTTTCGATATAAGGCTAAGTCTTTTATTCTGAATTTGCATCATCTTTCTTGAATAACCATAGCTATAAGCATCATCTACGATTGTCAATTTCCATTTCTTTAAGGTGCAGTAAGAACTGTGAAACAATCTCAGGGTAGAATCCTAGATTTTTATCAGTTTTTCGCAATATTTTGCTGGTGTATCACCCACATAAGTGTGACAGCAATTTTTTAAGCAGTGCTTCCAAGCATTCTAGTTAGTCTTCATGAAAACAATAAACCTCTTTCTTTTTTATTCATATTTCATTAGTTTAGCTAACATAAAATTAAATAATATAATTCAAATTACAAGTACAAAAGACATAAGCTGGTTTGGGAACAAATGCAACTGATTCTTCCTAAGAGAATTCCTGCAATATTCTTTAGTAGCACCACATTAGCATATGAGAATAACCCCTGAGCAGCTCTTAACTGGAGTGTAGGAATTAGAAAGGTCTGGGTTGAATCCAGACTTTGTAGTTTACAGCTGTGTAAGTGGTTTACTGAGTAAGTTTACATAACGGAGTCTCGGTTTCTTGGAAGGCAGCACAGTAATCATAACCCTCAAAATTCAGTGTTAAATGAATTGCATATGTGAGCTCATCTAAAGGAGCTCCTGCTACACTGTAAATGCTCAATAAATATTCATTTACTTCCTTCTTGGTGAAACAGAAATATACATTTCTATTGTCATCATCCCTCCCAATTCTTTATGTCAATATTATGTATAGTTATCAAAAGGTCTACAGAATAAATAATCAGATCACACTGACATAATCCCAGAAATAAAGGTTCTAAAATATGCTTAATGGATTATCCTAATCGACTGCAAGTGCGATAGGATAAAAATTAGTCTCTGAACTGGTATTTCAAAAGCAAGTGACAGGATCATCCTGTCATGTCATGGGCTTACAAACCAGTTTGCTCCATGCTTCCCTCCACTCCCTCTCTACAGTGGTAATAACCAGTAACTGGGGATCTAGAGAAAAAGGAGGGCAGAGAGGAAGAGTCTTGATCACTTATTTCATAGCCGGCTGTTCCTGTATCGCATGCTTCTGCCTTCAGAAGGTGTTATTTTCTTGGGGTGATAGAATTATGTCCCCCAACCCTTTGTCAGAGCCTAAATATTCACACATGACCCTAAGAGGTCTATTCTTGGGTCTAGTGTGATTTCTATTCCTGTCCTCTGGAAACCCTCTGTATTGGGCCTTTGTATGCTTTCATTTGATGATGATGGGGGAGGGTAATATGGGCTACTTTCCCTCACAGAGATGTTATAAGGATAAATGAAATGATATTCATACAGCACTTTAAGATGTTCTTATAAAATGCACCTTTGTAAATATAAAGTATTCTAAAAGGCCAGTGACTGCAACTTCTATTTAAAATAAAAATTGCTGACAACAATTTCAACCCTAGAAAGTATACACATCAGCTTGAAATTGAAGTGCACTTTGCCACGTAGCAGCAGGCTGATGGCATATCTGGGTCCTTATTGCAAATAAGGCGAAACGTTAGCATGGACCGCTGTGTACACTTCATCCTGCTCTGCTATTTGGCATCTACAGGCAATGGCTGGGCCCTGTGTTCTTTGTGATTCGGGAATATCTGAAAGTGTGGCTTGGTCTTAGAACCTCCAAGGGCATTGCAGTCTATCTCAAGAAAGCTGAGAGGTATCGTGTGCATATTGATCTGCAGCAGGACCCAAGCTCGCTCTTGTGATTAGTCCCTTGGGACACATTAAAGCCATCTTGTTGGGATTACTCTGAAACCAGATCTAAGAGACTGTCTGGAAAACCTTCGACCTGGTGATGGCTGGGACTCTCATCCCTCTCGTGGCTGTGGTCTGGAAATGGAACGTGTTTGTAGCTATGTGCCTGCAAACACTTTACATTATCTGCATAGAGTATACCGGGGGATGTCCTAACCATTGGCACAGGGCACTGATGTGTTTTATACTCTATCAAGCAAAAGACGGCCTGTGACTGCCAGCGATCACATACTGAGAGGGTGATGACTGGCAGTGGTGCAGCCTCTGTGAGTTGACAGAGGGCCAAGCCAACAAGTGCAATAGGGAGAACTAGGAAGAAAACGAGTCTTGGGGATTGCAACCCTGGTAGATATCCCAGGTAACTATGCAAGTAAGACCTGGCTGTGCAGTAGCATAGACTAAAGTGTCACGGACTCAGTAATGGAAGCATAGGAATTTCAGTAAGAGGCAGAGGTCGATGATGTCAACCACTGAAACAAAGCAGCTTGTGAAACAGCCACAGCCATGGCAGCTGCAGTGCACTTGCTCTCTTATAACCTCATTCTTTGCTCTCCACTGTGGAATTGTTTGCCTTCCTGATCTAACCATGTACCGCGGTATCTATTTAAAAGTTCACAGAAGAAAAATACAGTCTAAAAATAACTAGTGACTTCACTACTGGTAGCTGGTACTATACAAATACACTAGACAATATCTCAAAAATAATGTGCTTGTTTTAAAAATTTCAAACTCCAAGTTTGGAGATTTTGATAGTCTTTCTGGATCTGTTCTTAAGTAACTTCAGAGAAGGTGTTAACATTTTGGCGCTTCTATATCTCTGTTTTTAAAATGAAGAAAATTGTATAATGTCCCTGTGCAAAGGTTCTAGAAAGGCATTAGATGTCTTGCCATCATTGTATGTTTTGTATTAGAAAGTCTGAGACTTTCATCCTATTCTGATCCTAATTCCATCCCACAAATATTAATGTTTAGGATCACTGGTGACTTTTTCTCCTCTTTAAGAACAGGAATAAATTAACATTTATTGAACGTTAACTCTACCGCTGGTACTTTATCTATATTTAACCCTCATGACAATCTTATGAAGTAGGTATTATTAAACACACAACATGTTTTACTAGGGAGTGGAAAGGTCAGTCGACTCTCAGTGAGAAAGCATGAGATTTTTATGTAATTCTTAAAAGTGACAACAAAATCATGTCTTTCCTGTGATTTTTGAGAATTCAGGTTTGCCAGATATTAACCTTGCCCCTTGACTATTCTGTTCTTTCAATGAAGAAACAGACCTATAACTGGAGTTAGGTAATTCATTCAAATGGCGGATGTGGAGTTCGAAGCCTTTAGGTTTTCACTCTTTTGCATTCTTAAGTGTTTTAAAGTAAGGCATTTCAAATGGGTTTTAGAAGTGTTTTCATCTGTAATCACCACTTAGCCTTCAACATAAATCTTGAGGTAGATGACTAAAACGATCATGAGAAAGTCATAAAGCAAGAAGATGGAATCATTTAAAACATGTTTATTCTCTCCCTCTTTATTGTGTTTAGAGCGTTTGGTTTTAGGAAATTCAACAAGTGGGAATTATACTATGACATGTGATAGATTCCAGCTGTTTGCAAAGTGAAGAGGCATATGATTTAAAGAAAAAGGGAGAAAAACAGACTATTCACAAAGTACACTTTTTTTTACTGCCTTTCCCTACATCCTTCTAGAAAGCAATACAAAAACAAAATTTATTTTATTCTGTGATTAGTTATTTCTTAAAGTCTCAAGGTTTACATTTTGCTTTCTTGGGTTAGGCAGTGGGCGGATTTAGGCAGGTTTCCTATTACATATATTTCAAATATAGGGACCCATGTTGTGAAGAGATCAAAATATTTGGCAGATATTCTCAGCTCTTTATGAAGTGAAGACATGACATGTAACCAGAGGAAATGAAGATCTCATTCTTTGAAAAAATCCCAATCTTCTTACAAGTCCAGAGGAGCAAAGAACCAGAAACAGCTTTTTAAAAAGATATTTCAGTTTAAAACATAGCAGATGACAAATCCAGTCTTAGAGTCCTCTGGGGATCTGTCTATCAAATACTGATATATCACAGAAACATTTATTTTGTAAGTAATGTTAATGATATTCTCAGAGCTCTGTGTTTATTGTTTAACACTGCTATCATTTATTGATGACTAATGGCCAATAAACAGAGCCCCTTGCCTTTACGCTGGCTTCTAGTCAGTATTTATGGATGATGTCCATTAGTCTCTCTTGAAAGCCATTGAGACAATGCAGCTGGTACCCAGAAGAAGAGATGCAAAAGAACGTTATCTGCCACTCATGAAAAGACAAAGAAGTGAACTTGTAAGGAAGATGTGCTATTGCGACCTCAAAGAAGCACTTACATATAAGTACTATTGTGACCTAATATTCCAAATATTTGGCTCACCTTTTTATTCTAGCTTGTATCTCTAACAGACTCAATACTCTATATGGTTCCATAAGAGATTATGGGAATAAAGTGACTGAGATAACTTTAAGGAAAATAAATGTGCACGCATTTAAGAATGTGAAAATAAAGGAATGATAAGAAAATTTAATTACTAGAAATAGTAAAAAGAAGATGGCACGGAATTCAGAGAAAAATACATCAAAAAGATACAATAATTAAAACACTTGAAATTTTTGTTTGTCACACAGGAAAGAAGGAATCTAGTGGAGTTTTCCCCTTTTCTAATCTTAATCTGAAGACATATTTGGGTTACTGAAGTACTGTTACACTGATTTTGCAGCTAGCACATGTGCACTTAAGAATTGACTTTACCTTTCAAACGAACTCCTAAAGACGTATCTTCCAATTGTTTAAGAAAATTCTAAATTCCTAAAGGTTCTACACTTTCTTTCCCAAAACTGAGTTGTGTATCTAATTATCTTCACCACTGAAACTGCCTTTCTGGGAGGGTAAGTCCCAGTGCAGTGTACATGGGAGAAAGGACACTGTGATTAGGAACCAGGACTGCTTGTCCCAGCTCTGTCGATACGCAGCATGCGGTTTGTAGAAGGGGCACAAGTGGTTCTTGTTGGTATAATGGGCATGTTGGACTAGAATTATATTAAAGTTCACCTTCAGTGTTAAATTTCTAAAATTCCAAATAGACAAATCCAAATAGAATCAATTATCTAATAATTTTTATTTTAAACTCATGGCAGAAACATGTAACTTTCAAATGGAAATGAACATCTTGACCAGGAAAGTTCGTTTGCCTTATCTGAATTACTCTGCCTACCTTAGTATACCTTCTTACACTGTCTTCCTCTATACTATCTTAAATTGTCCTAATTCTCCTTACCTTTTCTTATTTCATTCAGTCATATAGCTGTCTGCTGAATATTTTTTTCAATATTTGTGTCTTTGATCTTTTGTTGGTTTTATTTCCTTTGCATTTTCCCTACATACCAGAAAAAAACGAACATTATGTCATGACAACCTCTGGCTACCCAAGGACATAATTTTCTAGACACAGTTACTATGTTCCATCGATACACTTTTTTTGGCTTCAGGTTTTTATATTACATTTTCAGGAAAGTGTTGTTTGTTTGGGGTCGATGCAGGCAAACTTGCCAGTGGGATTAGATGGTAAATTTTACTCATGTCCTAGCAAAGTAGACAAGCCGCACCCAGGAGAAGACAAATCCAGGGAGTTGTCTTAGGGCAGGAAGGACTTAAAAGTCAAAGAGGAAGCTTAAGAACCTTAACTCTTTCTCATCAGAGGCTATCTTGTGTAGATAGAGAGGGAGTAGCAAAATATTTTCACAAAGGCAAACCTCTGTAAAGGCCAGAAAATATTTTTGGCTTTGCTGGTTGATACAACTATCACACTATTCAGCTCTACTGTTGTAGTAAAAGCAGATGTCAACAGTACTAAACCAATGGGCATAGCTGTGCCTAGGTTTCAATAAAACTTTATTTTTGAAAACAGAATTTGTTTTTATTTACAAAAACAAGGGCTTAGTTTGCCCACCCTGGTACAGGGTAGATACTAGGCTAGTAATTTGAAGATGTGAATTTAAGAGCTCTGCTTTGATAAACAGTATAGATTAGTAAATGCCATTGATCCAGTCATTCCATTTTTTTCCTTTCTAGGGAAACACAATTGCAACAGTGCTTGAAGTAGAAAAAGAAAGTGATATTTTTCTTGGAAGTGTTTCAGGACTCAGGGCTACTTAGAGTTCATGAAAGAGCCTCGCTATTGATGCTAGGAGACCCGGTGTAGACAAAAATAATATAGATGCCTGGCTGGTGTGGCTATAACGTGTCTTTGGTTACAGCTCCCCCTTTATATCTGCATTCCAGCCAGCAAGAAGGAGGAAGGTATAAAGAGGTGACTGTGCCCCTACTTTAAGGATCTGCCTAGAAATCAGGTACTTCTGAGTAGATTCCATTCCTGGAACTTAGTCACATGCTCATTTACTAGCTGTAAAGGAAGCTATGATTTTTACATGGCAGCTGTGTGCCCAGCTAGAATCATGAATTCTACCATGAAGAAAAAAGGAGAGAATAGACAATGGGAGGCTGCCGGCTATCCCCTCTACCCATTCTAATTACACAGCCCTTAAATCAATCAAACAAGTTTATTCTTTCAAACGTGCACCATGTACGTAAGTCTTCAAATCACAGAGACAGAAGGCTCCCCCAATTTCTTGTAGATCTTTGCTCTTTCTTAAATTGGACTTGCAACTCTAGCTGATACCCCATCTTAGACAACAATCAGATAGCTAGCTATAGTACTTTTCCAAGAGGAGAAAAAAATGCCTTCTGGAGAATTTTAATGTGTTTGGCATTTCTCTCAGGAATATGAAGTGGGCAGCCATTCTGTGAATGATCTTCGACCTGCCCTAGAGGAAGACAGGCATCTATCCTTTCCCCAGAAAGCAACATGTAAAAGAAATTACACAGGTAATTACATATTAATTTTTTTCTGATAATGTAAAGTTACATATTTCATTTATTTTAAACAACAAAACCTATATTATTCATGCTATTTTCCACACATACATGCTTTTGATTTTTCCCTTTTTATCTCAGTCATTCTTCATTAATGGTGTCAAGTTATATCTTTGTTTTTAGCTTAGCTAGTTTTTTCAAGTGCTTCTGTGATATTGTTATGCACAGTGTTGGCTTTATTTCTTTTCCTCTTTCTATCCTTCATCATTTATTAATGACACAGATTGTGTGATGAAGAGTTGTCAACATTATCATTTTTCTATATTTACAGGTATAATAACTGCATTGAAGTGGATTTGTCATCTAATAGCCTTAAATGATCCCTCTCTCTCGGGCTGCATTTCCCTCCATTATTTACTGTGCCTCCCAATAGCTTATCATCCACTGCTGTCTACTCTCCTCTTTGTCCTTAATTTCCTGAGACAGATTTCCACTTAAGAGACTGAAAAACTATTAGATGGAGAGTTTCCACAAACCACGGGAGAGGTACGTTCACCCACTATAGGTTAAAGAAAGAAAGTCGCATTATATCTTCCATGCTGACAAACCCAGTTGCTATCAATGTAAAGAGAGAATAATCGCATTTGAATTGAGGGAATCTACATGCATAACTCTCATTAACACAAATACAGTAGAAGCTGAGTACCTAAATTCCCGTGCAGAGAAAAGAGAAGTGGTTATATTCCTAGTCTAATGTAAGACATGGCTTCCTCTATTTGAGTTGGAATTTTCATAACTATTTAATATTAGTCTGTGAGTTGTTCTAAGGAGAGCCAATATCAAAGAAGAAAGTAGTACTCTGTCTCCTTAACGCATTTTAGCAACGCCAAGAGAAACAGACTACCAGATATTTATTTTGGAAATTAGCTAGCTAGCTACAATATGTTTTCAAATTATGTATTTATGGGTAGTATATTGTTGTAATTGGCAAGGCCATTATATATCTTTATCTTTGCTATCTTTAGAATACAGAAAAATAAGTCAGCATTTCCTTTCATGGTAACATTTTGGAGCTAACAATATTCACTAGTATAAAAAGCATTCTCTGATCAAAACAGTTGCTCTTAAATATGTGTTTGTTCGAAGATTACATGACATGCCAATGATTATGTCCTTATGGATGTTTTCATTTAATTTGTAATTACTTTAAGTGATTAAAAAGAATATGAACGACTTATTTAACTACTTGAAGAAAAAATATAAAATATTACCATGCCCTATGTAATTTTCATAAATTATCCACCAGTAATAAATTACTTGGCTTGATTATTGAACCAAACACTACCATCTAAATTATGTTTCTAGGCATTGTCTGGTGGCTTTTATTTAACTTGTATGAATTGAGTTCTGACTTCCAATCTCCTTATAGGGCCATGCTAAGGCTGAAGAAGTTCTCAATGGAGTCTGTGGGAGTAGAATGAGTTAGAAGCATCGTGAGGACATGAAAGTGTTGGTAAGGTTTGGATAAATTATTGCAGCATAAGCAGCCAACTTGAAACATACAGAAACAACTACTTGTTTGATTTTGAACCAAAGAATTAATAGAGACTAAATGTTAAACGTTTCCCCCTTTTTTTTTTTTTAATCTATGACTCACATCATATGAGATATGTATCAGGTTCAGAGACTCAGGTGTCTGGTATGTACTTTGCTACTCTGTATACTCTGTATAACACTAAACACTCATGCATATATGACTCCAAACATGCCAAACACTCAGGATATATGCTACCAAATAAGTGAATTGACAGTGTGACATAGAACTGAAACAAGTAAATTGATCCAGGGAAATTTTAACTTCTGACACATGGTGTAATAACAAAAAGAACAACTACGCAAACATTACCGACAATAATTCCCATCACTACCGTCCATTTTTAAACATGTGCTCCTTGCCAGGTGAATACCTGACGAAGGCATTTTGGGGACATAACTCCATGAGGCACTTTTTTACTGATGACGAAACTAAGTCATAGAGAGGTTACATTATTTGCCAAAAGTAAATGGCCAGTGAATGATACTGCCTAAATTTGAAAGCAGTTTCATATTTGTTGAATTATTTGAATAAATGACTAAAATGATTCCAAATCCCACATTTCTTAAGCACTTCCACTAACATGATGCTTCTGAGTTTACCAGCCAGGTCCTGATTGGGTAGTAAGGAGGAACCTGAACGTATAACCATGCCAGGTTTATTTATTATGTGAGTCCTTTTGAATTGGTAAAGAAGATAAGTGACTCATCTGAAGGTCTCAGCTGATGAGAGCAGGGTCATGGCTAGAACTAGATTTTTTGGACTCCTGACCTCGCGTAGCTTCCATGTATGACTGCACTTCCATCCTGCGACACCTATTACTTTGCAACAGCCACCATCATCTAGGATACCTTATAACTGTCTAGACCGTGAGTACAGTTAAAAAATGAAAAAACTCACCTTCTGTATCACCCACCGTAACATAAGATACTGTTGTTTTTTTTCTCTACATTGTACCCTCTGATTCTATATCAACATTTGAGCCAATAATCATTTATCAAATATTTGTTCTATCTCATGGTACTATGTTAGCTGGTGTGCATGACAGTAAAATGAAAAAACTCACAACTCTTATTCCTGAGAAGCTTCTGATTTCGTCAGAGGAAAGTACGTACACAAATAACTTTATGGTAACTACAACAAAGGAGGAAACACACAAGAGGGAAAGATTATTTCTGGCTCAAGAGAGCAGGAAAAGCTTTCACCAAAGATGTAAGAGAAGCAATATCACCACATTTTTGACACTGGTTATGTTTCTGATATATTTACTCATCATAATAGCCCACAATTATCCCCCATTTTCAGATGTGGAAACTGAGGCCATGTCAAGTGACTTTCCCAGAGTCACTTGGGTATTGCAGTAAGTAGTAGACTTGGTATTTTAACCTGGGTAGTTGGATAGTTGAAAATAAACTCTTAATCACTAAGATATACCGCCTGGGATTCTACTACCCGAGGTTCTGAGGTCAAGCTTACCTAGGTATGAAGACTGATTCTGTCACTTATTGGTCTTGGGCAAAACTTTTACCTTCTCTTCATTTTCATATCTGTAAAATGAGGAAAAGAATACTTCTTGTTGTTTGAACGGCCAAATATGGCTGGGAAGTTACCAGAAGAAGACCACCTGGCTAGCCACTAAGAAGATATTTACTGTGGTGGGTTCACTGCCATTCAAGGGCTGTTTCCCAATTTCACAGGCTCAGAAGTCTGACTCTGTCAGCATTCTAGAGCTGACCAAACTCAGGGAGGCTCTCTCACAAGCACAACACCTATTGCGTCCAGGCATAGTGTGGTGAACATATTAAAAAATATTGGACTTTCCCAACCACTTAAAGTAGCCTTCTTGTTACTCTATCACGTGACCTTTTTTATTTTTATCATGGCACTTAGCAGTACTTCTTTTTTAATGTCATTATTGGACCACACAAGGAAAGCTACAATCTTGTCTTTCATTTTCCCTTGTAACCCCAATATCTAGAATAATGCTTTTGTTCAATAAATAATGGTTGAATAAATAACTGAGCATTTGTTCTATGCAAAGCAATGCACATACACTATCTCACTGAGTCTTTTCAACAGGTCAGTGAGATAGAATTCCTATCTCCATTTATTAAACATAAAGTCCATGAGAGCAATCATAAGATAGACCTGTGTTCTTGGAACATAGTAAACATTCATAAATATTGTAAATGAGCCACACTCAAAGTGATTGACTAACCAAAGTAAGAACTTAAAAGTAAATATTTGCCACATTAATGCCTATGTTTTCCATTATCTGTTGTTGAAGAACCCCAGAGCTACAGAAGCTCTGTTTTCATGAGCTCAAGCCTCCATTCTATCTGCCTCCTGGACATACTTATTTACATGTCCCATTGGCCTTGAACACAAGATATAAACTGACTTTATAATCTCCTCCCCCAATCTACTTTGTAAAGATTCCCTGGCTGAGCGGATGGTACTGGCACCTATCAGACAGATTCCGGGAGTCATTTTAGACTACTTCACATTTCCCCTAAAGATGATTGGTCATTTATTTTTGATTCTTCCTGTTTAACAGTTCTTAAACTAATCGCCTTTTCCAGCTCCATTGACTTAGTACTTCTTCCTGAACTATTGGTTGAGACTGCTTCTAAAGTAATCTCTCTAGCAAAACTAGACATGTCATCACTAGCTAGTTTAAAATCCTTCAGTGGCTTCTTATAGTATTTAATAAAATCGAAACCCTTTACCACAACATGAGAGGTCCCACACGATCTGTGCCCTGCCTAGCTCTCCGCCCTTTTTCCTTCGCTGTCCCTTCACTGACCCTTCACTAACTAGTCAGTCTAGCTACCTTGGCCTTTGAATTCCAAGGTGTCAGGCTCTTCTTTGCTGAGCAGTAACTTTCTCCCACTTGCCTGTCATCTTTCAGATCTCAAGGAGGCCTTCCCCAATCTAGATTATTCACGACATCCTATTCTTTTCCTATCTCAATTTGTAATTATATATTTGTTTTTATCTGTCTCCTCTACAAGATTATAAGCTCCTGGGGGCAGGTTTTGTGTCTTTTTTGTTCACAACTGAATACAAATCACTGACACATGCCTGGCACAGTGTAGAGGCACATTAAATATTTGTTCAATAAACAAGTATAATATTTATTGAATGAAGAGCATCATATGTCTTTTAGAGAAGCATGCTTTCACTTATACAGTTTGGCTGGGATGTCAGGTATAGTGGCAGGGGTAACAAGAAAAAATCGAGGTGATGAGGCAGGGGAAAGAAAAAAATGGACAGGAAAAAATAGAAGAGTGATAGAATTATTGAAGAAAGAGAGTAACGGATAAACGAGAAGGCAGGAAGGGCCTTGTAGTGGGTTGAATGATGGCCGCACCAAAAATAGGTCCACATAGGATCTCTGGAATCTGTGAATGGTACCGTATTAGTTTCCTAGGGTTGCGTTTACAAAATACCAACTGGATGGCTTACAACAACAAATTTATTATCCCATAGTTCAGGAGGCCAAAATTCTAAAGTCAAGGTGTCATCAGGGTTGGCTCCTTTTGGAGGCTCCAAGGGAAAAGCTGTTCCATGCCTCTCTCTCAGCTTCTGGTGGTGGTTTCCAAGCTGAATCCTTGTCATTCTTTGGCTTGTAGACCTATCACTCCAGTCTCTGCTTCAAGCTTCACATGACTTTCTCTTCTTCCTGTCTCTTTTGCGAGTCTTTACATGACCTTCTCATAAGGACACTAATTGTTGGATTTAGGACTCACCTTAATCCAGTATGACCTCATCTTAACTAATCACATCTTTAAGACTTGATTTCCAAATATGGTCACATTCTGAGGTTCCAGGTAGATATGAATATCTGGGAAACACTATTCCTAATTTGGAAAAAGGATATTTGCAGATAAATTAAGGATCTTAAAATGAGATAATTTTGGATGATCTGGGTGGGCCCTAAATCCAATGACAAATGTCTTTATAATAGAGAAACAGAGAAAAGACAAAGACACAGACAGAAGAGGAGGAGGCAATGTGAAATAGGCAGAGAGTGGAACCATGTGGCCATACAAGTTATGCAGACAACCACCAGAAGCTGGAATAGGCAGGGAAAGAAGTCTCTCCCTGGAGCCTCCAGAGGAAGGACAGCCTTGCCAGTACTTTAATTTTGGACTTCTGGCTTCTGTTGTGACCGAAATAACCAGGCCCAACTCGAGTGCTCTAATCCAAGAGACAGTTTATTAGCTGGCGGCTGTCCTTGCAAAGGAGCAGCCCCAAGACGCAGGGGCACAAAGGTTTTAAACCCTCGATTCCATCCCCCGCATCCTTAATCTTTACACAAAAGACTATATCTCCTCCATTCATTAACTGATAACTAAGAGGTGGGTAAGCAAGCCGGGGTACAGAAGCAGAATGCATCATTGTTAAAATATTTTGTACCTATAGGCAGTGATCCGGCCAGTAAATCCCTTTAGTTAATAAATTTTTAGCAGATAACTAACTAGAAGTGAGACATGGCGGTTAGCACGTACCATGTCTTATCCTTAACCTATTGTTTCTAAAGGTGAGGTCACTACAGCTTCCAGAACTACAGAGAATACATTTCTGTTATTTCAAGGCATCTAGTTATAGGTGTTTGTTATAGCAGCCATGGGAAGCTAATAGGGCCTTATAACAGAATTCACAGTGCACTGCATTGTTTTCCTTTAATTACCATTGACAACAAAACTTTTCCATGAATTAGATTCTGCTATAAGCAGATCAAAGAGTTCTTAGTAAATATGTGAACAGCCATAAAGTTAAACTGGCTCAATTTCTGTAAGCATAATGTTTAATGATCTTTTAATACAAGAACCCACCTTCAATGACTGAGATGTATGATTCTTTAACCAAGTGAGAAATTACTCTAAGAATATAATTGTGTTGTAAACTACCTTTCATGTATCTCCACTTATCTTTTGACTATCTGATAATTAACATCAGATTTTATCATACCTCATGTGTTTTCTCTTTTCAGGCTATTTAATGTCATCTGTGTTTCCCTATTAAGTTCTTTTTATCTTGAGATTCACTTTTGTTATTCTACCTGATATATAATTAGATGACACTCGTACTGTGTAACCTTCAACTGGGAGCACGACTGCATAAACCTGCTTAGTTTTTGGACAAGTTGTGTCATCAAGATAAAGCTAAATTAATAGAGGATGTCTTTTTCAATCTTTCAGTATTCTCGGAATTAAGGTGTGGCATCATTGAACAATCTCAGAAGTCCCTTCCAAACCTTAAGTTCCATAGTTAAACATTTAACTATTAGATATCAGACTATTTCCAAAATGTCACGCAGTATTTTATTTGGGTGCATAATGGGGAAGTTCATTCATTAAACTATCAATGTCACCGCTTGCCAGAAAACGTTTGAAAGGAGAAACTAGGGGCCGAGCAGAATCTAGCACATGGGGCAATGGAAGGCTGGAGCCCCACTCTACTCAGCCAGCCCCTCATTTTTGCCTCGGGGTCCCTGACCCCTTCCCACAGTGGTCCTGCTGCTTGGGTGGGCAAGCTCTGCCGGTCAAGCTTGAGCACTCACCCACCGCCCCGAAGGAAGGTTTGATTCTCACCTCCCAGTGGGGATATGAACCCTCGCAGAGTCCTCCCCACTCCCGGCAGGTGTAAGCGAGGGGAGATCGGGGCAGAGCGAGTCCTGCCCGGCCTCGTGGGCTACAGGGGACGCTGGAAGGCAGGGGTCCTGTGGGCTTGGGCGTTGCTCGGCGCCCAATTTTCAACCCATCTCCGCAGCTAAAGCTCTCCCCACGAGGGAGTCGCTTTTCCGTGCGGATCTCGGAGCACTTCTAACTCCAACGGCTCTGGCGGGGAACTAGGAGACCGAGAGTGACCTCCCCTTCCCCCCCGCGCACACGTCAACGCGGGCGTCGGGGAAGCGTCGTAATGCCTCGAAGAAGCGCGCATAAAAAAAAGGAATTTTTTTTAAAAAAGGAAAAAAAACCTCTGCACCTCGCCGCCGCAGCTGTCGACAGAGAAGTCCCTGCTCGGAGTACATGCTAGCCCTTCCCGCAGTCTCGTGTAGAAGCCAAAGAGAGCCTGTCCATAGATGTGCTCCAGGGGCGCGGACACTTGTGCCTAAAGGCGTGTCAAAGAGGAACCCTTGATGAAGCTAGGTGTCTGTGGCCCCTCACGCTCCTCCCTGTCCCAGTCATTCCTAAGGTTCTGCAGGTCTTGCAAGTGGCGAGTCCATCAGCCCCACCCGGCGGCCAGACTCCTTTTCCCGATCTCCAGCGCAGGCTGGCCTGGCTCTGGTCGTGTGTGCGTCTATTAGGAGGTGCGTGGTAGTGATGGCGGCGCTCAGTGAGGCTTTCCTGTCACTGGATACTACTACTCCCAGCCCTCCTCGAAGCCGTCTGAGCAACCCCTCGGTCTTCACTTTACAAGTAGCAATTTGACTTGCTCTGCTGCATGTCAAGAGAGACCGTGGAAAGTGTGGAGACGCCCTGGGGAATAAGCGATCGCAGCTTAAAAAGAAAAAAAGCCAAACAAATAAACAAAACCCACCCACCCTAACAAACATGAGGCTGCTGGAGAGAATGAGGAAAGAATGGTTCATGATTGGAATAGTGCTGGCGATCGCCGGAGCTAAGCTGGAGCCGTCCATAGGGGTGAATGGGGGTAAGTCTACTCCTTCGCACGCTCCACCGCGATTCCCACTTCAGAACTAATTTTCGAGTCTTGGAAAGGAGAGGAGACTGTAATTGGGAAGGGTCTGCCTCTCTCAGGAGCACGATCAGCCCAGAGTGTCTTTTGGCCCTTTCGCTGGTTTTTTAATTTGCCAGCCCCGGAGAGGATTTGTAATTAGGAATGGGGCAAAGGATTTAGAACGCGGGTTACCTCTGCCGCGAATAATCGGTGAGTATCTTTAGTATCGAGAAGTCCGGTTGCTGAGAATGAAACTTATTTCTCTTACCCTGAAACTAACATCCTGTCCCACGGGATGCTAGGTTTCCAAGAGGTCCTTATCTATCTGTCTTGGAGTAGACACCATTACCTTGTCTATTTCCGACCCTCCGCCCCCCGCCGTAAAAAAAAAAAAAAGCGGGGGAAGAAAAAGAACAAGGAACACTTCTTCCTCCTCCGACTCAGATATTGTGGCCCACATGTTGGAGAGTGATGATTTGTAGCAGTTGCTGCTGCTCCAGAAACTCCCAAGCTGACTGACACGTTGCACATTTTCATTACAGGACAACACCACTTCCGTGTGCTGTTGGGACTCAGTTGCTTCACTTAGCAGCCTAACAGACAGGCTGTGTTAGACTACGTGTAGTGTGTATTTTGGCAAAGGAATGTAGGCGAACCAAAATCATGCTCAAATATCTGAATAGTGGGAGCCTTGTCATGTGGGAATGGGCATAGGTGGAAATGACTGGAAATATCAATACCTTTTATGCCCCCGCCATCCCTTAGACAATCATGCCCCACTTTTCGTAAACATTAACTGAATTTCTTCAATTCATTGTCTTTTTGGCCTTGTTTGTCAGTTTCCATGTGTATTGACAGGTTTACTACATCAATCATACAACAGGGACAGATAAGGAGAGAAGTGAGCACACACAATCTTTTTATGTTAGGAAGTGCTCAGGAGGATATTTGAAATTATTTGTGCTTTGTTGTTAAAACATGATGGAAATGAATGAAATGATTGCTCAGAAGAACAGTTGTTCCTTCTACTGTCTACCTTCAATACCTTCATTTATAAGCAGCTTCAGGGAACATTTAGAAGGAATTACTTGAACAAAGTTTGTAGGGATTAAAACTTTTTGTTTATGTTTTTTTTCCTCTTCTATATTCAACTTAGTACAAAATATGCAGGATATATCATTGAGAATAAAGCTGTTATTTGTGGAGGTTTCTCTCCCTGAAGGTACCAGTTTCTTCTTTGACACAGCCTCTCTTTGAGCTTTTGGGAAGCTTGTGAACATTGATGTTTCAGTTTCTGTCAAATGAGTACTCCCTGTTCCTGCAGTTAGCTGGGTGCTAAGAAAGTTAGGGAGTGTCTCTGGTGATCTGGAATGCACACTTTACTAGCTTCACTAGTACACTTTATAGCTTCCGGTGTTAGATCTTTTATTTGCTCCATGTTAAGGTGAAATTGTTACAGGCGGTTGTATGATCTTTAAGTTTAGATCAGCAGGGCCTGGGTTTGGTAAAATACCTTTTATCTTACATTCCAGGGGTGCTCTGTGGAAAGAGGGTTGTGGAATGCTGAATCACTTCCCTAAGGCTTTCCTCCAGTAACATATGTGAGATGGATTCTGTAATCTTATTTTTTTAAGTAGGAAAAGTTTTGGTAGTCTTCAATTTGTTAAGATGCTTACTTCACCTTTACCTGGGTCAATACCTTAAAGAATACACTCTTATTTTTTAGTGTAAGACTTCTCTTAAAGTATCAACCTATGATCTGAACCTCCCTTTAAAAAAGGTGAGTTATGTATGGTAGGGAATTTTTAAATGTGGGAATCCTAAAATTAAAGATGTCGAATGACTTTCCAAATGGTAAAAAGTATAATGGGTACTAGCTTAGGTAATTTAATTATTAATTCACGGGGTTTTTTACTCAGTTACATTTAATTTTTAAATATATAGAAGAAGGTTGAAAATAAAGAGCCACAGTAGATGTAAATGTATATAGATTCTGAGATGTCAATAATCTGTCCCACTGTGACCCAGAGAAGCCCTTGAACTATGCACACATTAGAGTTTACTGTAGTTCAACCCCACGCTAGTCATTCTCAGGAAGAGAAAGGTTTACTTTTTTGGAGGTATAGAATAAGTTTCTCATTTCTACCTGCATCTGAAATTATTCCCAGTAATAACACATAAATCCTAAGAAGGAAACTGCCTTGTTTTTCCATTAAAAAAAATCATAATCAGAAACATGCTATAAACTTAAGTATATTAGCAAGAATATCTTAGATTAGTTTTAGAAGTGAAGTTTACTTTAGTGATGAATAGATTTTATGAAATGGCAATAATTCCTTCCATTCTTAAGTGTTCCAGATCACCCCCCTCCCCTGTCCCCACCCTGGGCCATTAAAAAGGATGAGTTTTGGAGCTCCGAAATTGCTTCATTTTTTTATAGCCAATTTGTCTTTTGATTTTGCTACCTCATTTCATTTTCAATGATAAATTTATTTTTGCTTTTGTTTAAAGGAAAAATTAAAACTTATATTTCCACTTTAGCCTTATAGTCATCTTAAGATCTAGATCTGGTTATTTTGGTAAGGAGGAGGATATAATCGTTACCTTGGAGAGGGCCAGATATCATTTTTTTATTGTAGTTTCAACTTTCACCTCATTGCAAATATTCACCGAGTTTTTATTGCAGCCCTAGGTGACTTCTAGTTCCACATTCACGAGTTGAGTGGTCTATTAGCATTTCAGTGATGTGTCTCAAAGGGGCTTTAGGTTTCTCCAAATTAGAATGAATTCCTCCTACCATTTTAAAAGGTCTCTTGTAGGAGGGCCTGGAACATAAGAGAATTTGATCTTCATTTCTTTTATCTACTGATATACTACAAATGCCTAAGATATAGTAGCTGCTCAGTAAATATTTGTTGACTGAATGAATGGTGATTTTTCCTGAGCTTGGAATTGAGAAATATCTGTAGGTATGGTGGAGAGTTACAAGGAACAGAGGAGCCACGAATACATCCTGTTATTTTGCTTAAAGGGCTTCTTAGTTTCTTAGGACTGCCACAACAAATTACCGCAAACTGGGCAACTTAAAACAACAGAAATTTATTTTCTCACAGTTCTGGAGGCTAAAGTCTGATCAAGATGTCAAGAGAGCCATGTTCTACTGAAGGAAGGATTCTTTCCTTGCTTCTTCTAGCTTGTGGTAGCTGCTGGCTATCAGCGTTCCTTGGTGATAAAACCCCTTTCTCTGCCTCTGCCTTCACATGAGCATGTTTCCTCTGCATGTGACAGTGTCCAAATTTCCTTCTTCTTATAAGAACACAGTCATCGGATCAGGCCCCACCCTAATCCAAGAAGAATTCATCTCAATTCGATTATATTTGTAAAGACCCTGTTTCCAGATAAGATCACATTCGCAGGTTCTGGGTGGACATGAATTTTGGGGGATACTATGCAGCCCAGCACAAGAAGGCTGAATAGAATGTCAAATATGAGACGATCTCAGATTTTAAACTGTTTGTGTTTGCCAGGGTTTCTCAACCTTGGTACCACTGACCTTTTGGACGTGATAATTCTTTGCGGTGGGGACAGCTTTCCTCTGCCTTCTAGGACATGTAGCGGAATTCCTGATCTTCTAGATGCCAGTCGCACCCCCTGCCCCCTGAGTTATAACAACCAAGAACTTTCTATACATTGCCAAATGTCAATGGGGGATAAAAATGCTGTTGCTGGAGAATTACTCGTATGTAGGTATAAAATGGCATTTTTTCAGAACTATATCTTTTATAAGAATGCTGTTCGGTGGTTAGCACATTAGATCTTTAAGCCAATTGTGTACAAGCCACAAAAATAGATAAATGTTAGGGTTGCTCCTATTGTACTCATAACGTTAATGCATCTGGGATGATGCCAGCCTAACTCCAGAGAGGATTTTCTGGAGGACAAAGATCCAGCCTGTCTGGTTCACTACAGTATGCCCAGGGCCAGGCACAATTTCATAATAATTATAGTTTTAACAGCATATTGTTAGGTACTCTATAACTCTATCTACATTATCTTAATCACATAGTTAAGTGCTCAGTAAATATTTGTAGATCGAATACTCTTGGAGAGAACTGAATGTATGCATGAATACATGCTTTTGTTTCTGGTATCCTAGAAGAAATAAAATAATATTTGCTAAAGAGAAGGGAACTTCTCCCATTGATTCTCTCCTTTTGGTTTAGGGAATTTTATTTGTTATATAGGCATGAAGACCTATCTTGAAGGATGTTGACGTGAGAGCAGAGTTTATTTTTGAGTTTCTTTTTATTCTTCTGGTCTAAGGAGACTGCCGAGCTGGACAGCCATGGTCTTTGCCTTCTGGAAACTCCTCTCTGGAATTCGACTGCATCACAGCAAATGCTTAACCCTGTTAAGACAGTAGTCTACTATGACCAACACTAAGATTTAGAGTACTATTTGCCCTTCTCCAATGACTTTGTCTTTTATACCCAGCTATCTACTGGAAATTCTAACGGTAACTCATTTCTCTCTCTTTAGGACCACTGAAGCCAGAAATAACTGTCTCCTACATTGCTGTTGCAACAATATTCTTTAACAGTGGACTATCATTAAAAACAGAGGTACTGTCACCTGTGGGGCACATGAAAAGCGAGGAGAAAAATTTAGTCTGTACTTAATATTTTGAAAGATCAGAATCCTTTTGTGAAGCCATGTGTAGCTATAGTCTGAAGGCTTCACTATAACAAGATCATTTGGACTTCAGGCAGAAGACTTGTGTTTTGTACCTACATAATATAGAAACCCTATAGTTGAGCAGCATGGCCCCTGGGGATGTTATAATGAGTAAGTTTTTAATATGGCAACTGAGGTGAAGCATCTAGTTCAGGTCTTCCTCAGGTTATGGTGGTAACTGCTGTGGCACATTTAAGCTGTTGATGTTTAGATCGTTTCCATAACTGTGGATCATCTTTTGTTCCCAGGACTCACGCTGCTCAAAGTATATTCTTTGTTAGTATATCTATTAATAGATTTTTTTAAGAGAAATATTGGTATTTTTCATACTAAGTCAAAATCTATCATGAAGACATACAGGTAATGTTATTTACTAATCCAAATGTCACTGAACATGGGATTCCTTGTAATTAAAGAAATCCAGACATTTTTACATTTGAGATAAGAATGAATAGAATTTATGATTTCCTTTTGACTTATAATGGAAGAAAAAAGAGCAGAAAATCCCCATTTGCTTTTGAAGAAATTACATAGAGTTTTAAAAGTTGTCATTCATTCTAAAATGCTTATTCTTATACAGATAGGGATATCTTACTATATAAGAAAGATTTTTTTTTTTTTTGGAAATGGTTTTAAAATTTAAAATTCTATTTCTGCATCCTATCTTGCCTTTATTTAAAGTTTCTTTCTTTTAAATGTGCTTTGAAAGAAGACTAAATTTAGTTACCTTCTTTTTTTATCATCATGGAAAAAATATGGTTTTACTAAATTTATGTATTTTGTAGTTATCAGGTTGGTATAAATCTTTTTATTGAGGGCATTTCCGTATAGATGGGATTCATGGGTAGTGTCTGTGACAGATAAATTGTGTCTCAAGAATTCTAAATATTCTTGCTGATTATTGGTCTTCTGAAAATAACTGTCATGGATAGGAATTCCTAAATATGTCAAATTCCAGTTTTTAGAAATTATATTGATATGAAAGGGCTATGATTAGTGCTTAGAGGGCACAGTCTTTTCCCATCAACACCAGAGTTCTGTTGGTTCTCAAAGGTGAGATACAATGGTAGACAAAGATACTTGCTACTCCTGTGGTGCTGGTCTGATCATCCTTGAAGGTCTTCCTGCTGGCCTTGGCTAATGCTCTTGGTGGAGCAGCTGCCTTACTCAAGTCCTCTACTTGGGGTGTTGCTCTAACTACATCCCCTGGTGGCTGCTTAATGGCTATAGCTGTTACTTATGCCATGGGAAATCTGGCAAGAGAATTGATTCTCTCCTTAGCTTCTTAATGCTATTCTGTAAAGCAGCCAACTTCATAGGATGCAGGAGCTGAAGAAGGAATGTCACAGCTATCAGCATTTCTCTAAGGACTGAATTCTTCCTTAAGCACCTAGGAAAACCTTCAGAGTCATCCAACTAATTTGGATCTAATGGTGAAATGCCTTGATTCTGTGCTTTCTTACAGTATCTAAGTAGCCATCACAGCAATTTTCTCCATGAAAGGCCCTTTTGAAACTAATACATTAAGTCATTTTCAAGATCCATTTAACTTAAGATGCCCTAGATTGCATCATTGTGTAATGTTAAACTATCTCTAAGCCCTGCTAATTTCCTGGGCAACTGAACAGTTGTAAATTAGAAGGTAGCAATCTTGTTTTTATTTGTTTTCTAGTTAATAATCTTAAATTAATTTCAGCTGGGACTACCGTTTTCATATCCTGTTAGGTCCTAGCGCATTTTTGCACACAGGAGACAGTAAATTATTATTGACTTGAGTTTATTTGAGCATTTACAGTGGTTCCATTTGAGTTTGATTCATATTGACATTTCATGTACTATTACCCATATATTGATGTAATTATAAAATACATTGATGTGTATTCTAAAATTTGTTTTGCTCACTTATTGAAATTATAAATAACTTAAAACTTCATGCTAAAAAGATTTAGTGCTAAATCTTCTAAATACCTGTTGAAATGGTTTCTGAAATTTTGTTGTACTAAAGTGAAATAAGATCATCTTTGATATATATTTTGTATTTAGCTAACTTCAAACATACAGTTTCAAAGGATTTGTCACTTAACACACCATTTAAACAAACATCTATCAAGTGGCTATGATGACATGGCACTGTGCTCAGGACCCCAAAGGGTCCTGAGTAGAGCAGAATATACAGGTTTTTCCTTATTTTTCTAAACAGATTACTTTTTAAAATCCTGTTTGCTTAGAAGTAAATATAGTAAATTCTAAACTCAGGTCTCATGCTACTTGTTTCCAGCACAGAGCTATGAAGCTGACTCTCAGAAACTGAATCAAATAAAGGCCAAATGAGGGTTAGAAGGGAAATTGGTATGTGATGAAAATATTTCTAGATCCCAGTCAGAGCCCCTAATTTTAAACAATTCTTGATACTTTCAGTGAGACTCTGGTATAATCAGTATGTGGAGTATCTCCTTAAGTTTTTTTGAATTTGACTTGTATTACAAGTTGAATAAACAAAATGTCATGCAGGATCAATTTTTCAATTATTCATGATAGCATTTCTTTCAGTATGTGGCCCTAAATTCTACATTTACTTATAGAAGAATACTATTTTGGATTTCCTCGTGTTACTTGCTTTTTCTTTTCCAGTGTTACCTTATTTTCTTATTAAGGTTATATGAAGAAGATCTTATATAACACTGGGTTTTTGTGACAGTCTTGAGTATCTTTCTTAGAAACACTTCATGTCTATTATTTCCCTGTTGTTAAGAGGCCCCTTATAACCCAGAGCAGCAGGCTCTCATGATTCATTTCACCGGGTTCTTTACTGTTCCATTATTTTGATGTAATATCAATTGTTTCTAATTGTCATTCGTTAGGTCAGCTGGTATTCTCTAACTACATTTTATTTTTTATAACTTTTTATGATTACAAAAGTGATATTTCCTCACTGAAGAAAGATTAGAAAGAATAAAAATAACTATTAACATCTGTGTGTGTTTTAGTCTTTTTTTCTAAATATATTTTTTACATATAGAAAATCTATTTTTTAAATTGTATATATGTAACTGTATATATATACGTACTTGCATATGTATATACGTATATATACACATGTATAATCTTATTTTTCTGTGACATTGTATAATAATAATTTTTCATATAATTTAATATTTTTATTTAATTTGTCTTTATGTACATTTAAAATAAGATAATTTACATTTTGTTTACTTTTATGAACATAAATCAAAAGGTACAAAAGTATGTATGATGAGAAGTGTTCTTTTTACCCCTCTGCCAGATAACTAGTTCTCTTCTGTGGAGACAACCAATGCTAACAGTTTTTGTGTACCTTTCCTGAGGTATTCTATGGAAAACATAAATATCCTCCTTTTAAACTAAGATATTTTATACTGTTTACCACCTTACCTTATTTTACTCAAAAAATATATCTTGGGGATTATTTCATATCAACACATAAAGAATTATCTGTTTCTTTTTGTATGCTGAAAAATATTCCATTTTGTGAATGTGTCATGATGTATTTTCCTAGTCCTCTATTGAAGGACATTTAGGTAATTTATAAGGTTTTGCTATTAGAAACAAGATGCAAAGAATAACCTAAAAATATGCCATTTTTCACAGTTGGGAGCGTATGTGAAGGGTTAATTCCTAGAAGTGGAATTGCTAGGTCAAATGATACCTGTAGTTTAAGTTGTGATAGATATTCCAAGTCCTTGGAATGGCGGCCAGTGCTAAATAAATATTTATTGAATGAAGAAATGAGTTGCATGTTGCTGTCCATAGGTTATGCCAATTTACAGTCTTATTGGTTAAGGAGGAAGAGACCCTGTACTCCTACATCCTTGTCGACAGTTTTAACATGGTTTTTAATAGCTCTTAACACGGTTTCATCTTATGTTTGTTTAGTTAGTCTCTCATCTTTGGATGTTTAAGTCATTTCCAGATTTGACCGTAATAGGTAATGCTGTGAGGATCAATTCCTTGTATGAATGCTTGTAATCATTTTTTATATCCTTAGGATAAATGCCTAAGCATAAAATTTTGGGATCCATGAATATAAATTTTATGATAGCCCTTGATCTATATTCCCAAATTACTTTTCAGAAAAGTTTATACTGTTTTATATATCTAAGATATATATGTAAATGCCTTAATTATGATATTCTGGCTAACCATTTTATTATAATTTTTAAAAATAAAAAACACTGATATTTATTGGTATTTATTGAATGCCTCTAAGTATACCTGAGTGAGATTTGGTTTCAAGACTGCTAAGAGTTCTTGGAACTGCTGATATTCACGTTTTTTGAAGTGAAACTTCCAATTCAGGATAAGAATGGCTCCTTTTCTCTTAGCTCTGATCCATGGACCTAGAAGGCCTCTGGTCTGCTCAGTGTTCCTAATTGCCCTCCATTAGACCCAGATTGCCAGAAGTTCCTTAGATGTCATCAAGAACGCTTTCTGACCAAACTGGAACTGCTGTGTGTCTTCACACAGGGAGATAAAAACAGTGAGAGCCAATGAGACAGATCTCAGAAAGTGGTGATCAGTGAATGAATCCGAGTTAACCTACTGTTTATTAAACTATAAACTATGCCTAACGTCTCGAGGCTGAGGATCTCTTGAATGTCTTCCTAACACTACAGTGCTATGCTTCTAACCAGTGAATCTCTGACATCTTTGAATATGCTTTAATGACTGCCTGAATGTTTTATATAAATTGTCTACTACTTTCTGTATTTGTTTTATTTTCACTGAGTGAGCACATAAGTCAAAGAAATTCAAATGCAGATGCTTGTTAGTACATAGTTAAACCCCAAAGTCTAGCTTAGAATCTTTTTTTAAGCTGTGAGACTCATAATGTGTGTCTGGTTTATCATGTTTCACGGGAATTATTTCCCTCTCGCGGCAGCAGTATGGCACAGGGGAAGAAGCAGGCGTGGATTTAATGGGTTTGATTCTGATCTTCACTGTATAGTAGCTCTCAGTCTCAATTTCCTCATCTGTAAAATACGGATAATAATATCTACCTAATGGGGTTGTCATGAGGATTAAACGAGATAACATAAATAAAGTAGCAAGTTCAGAGCATAGCAGATAGCTGATATCTAGTAAATGTTAACAAAGAAATCTAGTGAGTAGATTTTGGGGAAAAAGCCATTGTGAATTATAGAATGTTGGGGAAAACAGTTTAAAAAATTGTGATTTGTGTGTAGATTCAGTAACATCTTGCCAAACTGAGGCCTCACTAGTTTTGGTGAATTATCATATTTAATTAAAATGTGATAGGTCCTGCTAAAATTTTTAAACAAAATTATTTTTTATGTAATTAAACATACCTGTTTGTTTATAGTGTCAATAAACCTCAAATCTATTCTGGTGTAAAGGTAGTTAGCTTAGTCTTGGTCCAGAATTTTACAAATCTGAACTGTTGTTGTGTATTGTGTATTCAAAAGAAATTAGAATAGTTTAGAAATTTTATATAAAAATCATAATCTTCATGAATAACTTCATAATCTTCCTCAATAACTTTAATTAAAGTCTGTCTCATGCATATGCTTATAGTAAAAAAATTGTAAAATAACTTCAACTTGATGGATTATAACTAAATTTATTATGGTGATCATTTTGCAATATATAAAAATATCGCATCATGTTATATAGCTGAAACTCATACAGTGTTCTATGTCGATTGTATCTCAATTTAAAAAACTAATTCCTGTGATGTTATGCTAGTAGCAGTCTCTCTTCAGAAATAGTTTTCTTACTTTTGTTATTCCATGTCCATTTTTGCAGGAGCTGACCAGTGCTTTGGTGCATGTAAGACTGCATCTTTTCATTCAGATCTTTACACTTGCATTCTTCCCAGCAACAATATGGCTTTTTCTTCAGCTTTTATCAATCACACCCATCAATGAATGGCTTTTAAAAGGGTATGTTTAAATATTTTGAAGGTTCTACTTTTGATGGGGTATCTCTAGTAACATTATTGTTTCTGTGGCAACTATTTACAAAAGAGCTTGTGTTATATCTTACAAGGAAATCAAAACACTTAACATTATTATTATCTTTTAAAATGATAATGTTTTTATGAAGGTGGTTCATTCAAGAATTTTATAACAGAATATTAAAATATACCCATATGCTTGATCTTAAGATTCAAGAATTTAAAAGATTTATGTCGGGAGATAAATGGAAGGGATTGGAGGATGTAAGATCTGTATGCATGTGTGTAATGTAGGCTGTCAATTGGGTACTTCAATTTTTGCAGTTTTTCTTACCAAATGTATACAAGTAATAATAGCTGAGTATAATACATGCTTTTAAAAATGTGTAGGAAATAAAAAACTATATATATAGTTTTTCACTTTTTCACTTGTTCTGTTTTGAGTTCGATAGGATAATTGAATTAACAACAGATATATTTTTTGTTAGTCTTTTTTTCCCATAAAAAGTGTTGCCATGTTTATTAAGAGGATTTAATGATTTTTAAAGATCATTTGAATTAGTCTAAAACTAACCACATTTTAGCATCATGGAAGATAGCTAAAACACTTAAAGCCCAAAGACTGCATTCTGACCCTGTCCCTAACTTGCTATGTGACTTTGAGGAAAGGCATTTAATAATTTTGAACCTCAGTATCCCAGTCCATAAAATGAGGATAATCACACTTTTACTGCCTGCTTAATAACAATGTTGGGGATATCAACTGAGGTCACTTATTAATTCACTCACTTAAGTCATTTATTTAGCTCCTACTATGTACCAGGGATTATTATAGGTTTTAGAAAAATAACAGTGAGCAAAATTGGCCAAGAGCCAGTTTTGTGTGTGATTGTCAATAAACAAGTAATAGATGATCAAGATAGAGATAAGTGATATGAAGTAAACAATATGATATGGTTGAAGGTGGTCGGGTGCACAGGCTGGTGATTAATTTAGACTGCAGAGTTCTGGGGCGGGGGCAGAATGTTCTAGGCAATGGAAACAGAATGTTCAAGGGCTCCAAGGCAGGAACAAGCCTGATGTGTTCTAGACTCAGGAAAGCAACCATGATGTCCAGAGCTCAGTGACAGACAGGATGAATAATATGACTTGGAGGTGGAAATGTAGCCAGGTCCTTCAGAGCCCTGTAGGCTGTGGTAAAGCATTCAGATTTTATTCTGAGTGTTACAGGAAACTACTGGAGGGATTTAAAGGAGAAAGTGGTATTGTCCAATTTATATTTACAAATGATTCTCATGGCTACTGTGTGGAGAATAGATACTAGAAAGGCCTGAGAGAAAGCCAGGGGACCAGCTTGGAGGCTAGTATGGTGTAGCAGTGCAGTAGGGAGAAATGGATGTGTGATGGGTATATTTTTAAATTAGAGCTCTCAGAACCAATGGGTGGATAGGATATGGAAGGAATCAAGGATGACTTTTGGATTGGGGGCATGAGCCATTGGGTAATTGGTGGCATCATTTACTTAGCCAGAGAAAAATAAGTTAGGATGAGAGGGGAAAATCAAGAGTGCTGTTTTGGCCAAATTGAGTTTGAGAGAATGAACATAAAATTTTACTAAAAAGCATAAAAAGCCACAAATATAATGACATCATTTTAGAGCAACAATGTATGATGCGTATTATGAACCAATAATTACCAAGTATCTGCCATGTATAGAGCACTCAAGAAATAGGAAAGTGTTAACTTATTTTGCTTCTATTCAAGGAACTTCCAATTTAGCAGGATATGTAAGACATATATATAAAATAGTAACCAAGCAAAATGGGGCAGCATATGATTTGTCAGATTAATGATGTAATAAATTAAAGGGTAAGAGTTTCAGCAAGGATTGTGTACTCCTAAAGTAGAGAATTAAAATATGAGGCATTAGTGGGAGAAAAGATAAAAAGTCTCCAGAAGGCCGGAACTACTGGGCTCAGGAGTTTGAGTTTGAATCTATCAGTGACAGAGAGTTCTTAAATGTGCCGAACAAGAGAACATGCTAAAAAGTGGTCGTTAAGGAAGAGTGGTCTGATTGTACTGGGTGTATAGGAAGAGTAGAGCAGGGCCTGCAGTCTCAGTATGCTAAGGAAAACAAGCATATAATTCTCTGCTCAGGATATTAAACCTCAGGAGTACAAACTTAGCCTAACTCGCTTAGGGAAAGCTCTCTTAGCTCACTTTTTCTCCTTTCCCCTCCCCAACATGAGAATACACACTTAGTATGTTAACCTGAGAGAGCTGCAGCCTCCTGTCAGGATCCATGTGAAGTCATTGGAAATAAATATATTTTGAGCACACACTCCTTACCTGGCACAGAGACCATTCAGTGGCATTTCGAAATGTCTAGACTTGGGCGAAAAGAGTTTGAAGGGGACAATGGCGACAGTCATTGGAAAGAGTGGAAAGTTGATTATGGTGATTGATTGATTGATTGATTGGTAAGAAGTGAATGCTGACACATATAACTCCAAAGTTTCAAACTGAATCATTAGGGAAAAACTGTCCCACTGACAGCAAAAGGTAAATTGAGAGGCAACTTGATTTTTAAGAACACATATAAATTCAACATTAGACATGTTTAGTTTGAGGTAGGAGTTATAGGCAGCTACAAACTTAGGAATGGATTTTAGGGCTAGAAATGTAAATTTGAAACTATTCTTACAGATTCAGATATGAAAATAATATTGACACAAACACAGGAGAGACAACAAAAAATTAGAATGGGCAGGTTTAAAAGACAAATCAAATTGATGAGATACTATGGTAACCAAAAGAATAGAGTGCTTTGGGAAGCAACAAGGTAAAGAGAATGAATATGAGAAAAAGGATGTTGGATTTGGTGATTAGGAGATCACTGGTTATTTTTAAGGTTCCTACTTTTACTAGTACAAGGGGCATAACTCAGATGGCAGGGGAATAAAGAGAGAATGGCCTTGGGGTCGTGGAGGTGGAGTGCTCTTTAAAGGTCAACAGTGAGCCACAGTGAAAAAAGTAGGATTATATTTTGAGGAGGCAAACTCAACTAATTTTGAGGTTCATTATCTACATTTATGTTTTCAGTCTTCTGCCTCCTTGAAGGTAGGAATGATGTCTCGTGCTTTTCTTTACACCCTTGTGTAGTTTCCTACCTATAGAAAGCATATGTATTCCATGAATAGTTTAGGGATTTTTCTTTTTAAGGTAGGGAGAGATCTGCTTCTTTGTAAATAGATGGGAAGAGGCCAGAAGAAAGGGAAAGAATGAAAAAGCCAGAAAAATTGGCCCTGAGAGGCCCTTTCCCTAGTAGTATTGGTCGAAGAGGAGGGAGAGCGAAAGCAGAGAGGCTGGAGGAGTAGTAAGGATAAGTCTCTGACCCTGGATTCCAGAATAAAAGTTTAACCCTAGACAGTTGACTCTGTGAGTTTGGGCAAGTTGTTTAACTTCTTTCTTAACTTCAGTTTTCAGTAAAATGAGAATAATAATAGTATTTATCTTAAATAGTTGTGAGGAATAAATGAGTAAAGTGCCTAGACTAGTACCTACTACAAATAGTAAATGCTCAGTAAGTATTTGTGATGATGATAGTGATGATAAGGAAGGCTCAGAGATTGGAAATTCATAATTGGATAGACTGATATTATTTGGGAAAATAGTCCTTAAAGGGAGATCACATTGAATTGATTTGAACTAGAAATTCCATAAAAAGGTGTTTTCTTATGTTTTCTATCCAAATGAATTTATTTTTTCTTATTTCAGAGCTAATGTAAATTCATAGCATAAAGTTTAGATAATACATTATTACAAAAGTGAATAAAAATTATTGTAATCTTGAATTCAAAATATTAGTCAGATACTCTGTGCCCTCTATTCTGTTTGAATTTTTCACTTTAGTCAGGCCAGCTCCTTACTATCCCCAGAATGTATATTCTGTATGAAAGCTGAGTAAGTTTTTTTAACTTTAGTGCTTAGGTTTACTCCATTTTGTACTTAGATGTAGCTCCATTTACTTGTTATCCAATGTATTTTCTGTCCTAAACTAAGAGAATAGACTTTTTGTTATAATTTGGGTAATAAAAGCCAAATTTAGAATAGACAGTAGAATTTACTCCAGAATCTGAATCCAAAAAGTATATGATTGTATCATGGCTGTTTCTACAATGATATTACAACATGAAAATGTCTTTCATGAGAAGAAAGTTTGACAATTGTTATTTTATAGAAGGGAATCAGCAAATGTAAGCTTGTGTTTTGTTACATATTTTCGAACCTTGGAAGTGGTTTTAAAATTTTACTTTTGCCAAAAGACTCTACAAAATAGGTAAGGAAGACATACATGAAAATAACTTAAGACTGTATACACTTACAAAGTGATTGACCATTTTGCTTATCTTTCATGACTACACTTACTATAACTTGACTGTTTTAAAAATTATATAATAAGAGCTTAAGTAATTTTTAAAAATCACCGAAGCTTGTGAATGGAATGAGAGCTTTCTCGTGCATTTGCAGTGTCCTCTAAGCCATGTGGCGTCATGCAGAATTGTCTAAACTCAACAGAGCATGCACATAATTGCTCTCCTCTTTTCATTTACTCAGCTCTGCAAATTTTAGAATGAACATAGTGAAAACTATTTACAACTGAAAAAACCTACTATTTATAACTTCATTTTTTTCCTTTTTCAGTTTGCAGACTGTAGGTTGCATGCCTCCCCCTGTGTCTTCTGCAGTGATTTTAACCAAGGCAGTCGGTGGAAATGAGGTGAGTCATAGGGCTGACTTTATTTAGACCTGCGTGGGGGCTCTGCTTTTATTTTCTATTCTATTTTATGACGAAGACACATAACCATAGCAGCTTTTGAAAGAAGTGGGTGCATTCATATGTTAGGATGATGCTAAAATTAATGATAATGAGTGGAATTTAGGATTTCTAAGAGAAGAGTGAGGGAAGTGTTTGAAATAGAGATGGTGATTTTTCTACTTCAGTGAGAAATTAGGAGACAGAGGACAAGGAATCCAAGGAAAGGACTTTCCATCCAAGACTCAACCTGAGGACACCTGCTATGACCGTTCTTTAGTTCTTAAAAAATTTGTAACAAAATAAATTCGTGGAGAATGGGCTGGTATAAGTTTAATGGCGAGTGAAAATGATTTTACAAAGGTGAAATGAGGACATGTTTCTAAAATAAGTTCAAAGAAATTATCCCGCTGCTTGGGGACTAGAACAAAAGAAGAGTCCATGTCAGGAGCTACTTAGAGGTGGTTCTTCTAGGTCGAAAGACCCTCTGTCTTCATACTGAGGGACTTTGCTTTGTAGCAGCATATTCCTCCTTTTCCACTTATATCCATCATTCAGGAAAGAATGCTATCGAGAGAGGGAAGATGTTAGGGGTTCCCACTTCAATTCATTCTGAGGATTTTGCTTTCTCAGCATCTGTTTTCATTTTCATCTACTTTATTCCAAAAATATTTCTTGATCGCCTACTATATTCTAGTCTTTTGAAGTATTATCGATATACCATAAACTGCAAACATTGAAACAATTTAATGTTTTGACCTACATCTAGACCTCTGAAACCGTCTCCACAGTCAGGAGAGTGAGCACACCCAGCCCTCTGACGAGTTTCCTGTGCGGCTCGGTCCCTCCCTCCCGGCCTCCCTCGCACCCTCTTCCCCACGCAACCACTGACCTGTTTCCTGTTGCTATAGATTAGTTTGCGTTTTCCAGAGTTTTGTATAATGAAATCGTACAGTGTGTACTCTTTTTTTTCTTTTGTCTTTTTTTACTCAGCATAATTGTTTTGAAATTCAACAAAATCGTGTGTATTCATTCCTTTTTAATCGCTGACCAGTATTACTTTGTGTGGATATACCACAGTTTGTTCCATTCACTTGTTAATGGATGTTTGGGCAGTTTCTCCTTTACAGCTATGAACGTTTGCATACAAACGTTTGTATGCAAGGCATCTTAACACAACAAAAACACAAACTCTTGATCTTGACCCATATGGCTGACATTACCAGTGTTTACCAATCTCCAGTTCTCCTCCCCTTTAGGGCACATGCATGAAAACACATGGTACAGCCACATGACTATGGTACAGCCACATGACTTGTTCTGGAATGTGAGCAGAAGTGCCATGTATCACTTTCAACCTGGACAGTGAAAAGCCCATTTATGCTTCTCCAATCCCTCTCTTCCCCTGCTATGGCAACTGAAACTGTTATGTTCCACCTAGATGGTGAACCTCTAAGGCACGAGTCCCCAGTGATGGCACAGACCTTCTCACTGACCCACGTGGGACATGTACCATGAGCAAGAAATTGTCACTACGTTTAGCCACTGATATTTTGGCATTTTTAGTCATCGGAGCATAGTCCCACCTGCTCAGACTGATAACCTCAAACCTGCTCTCACATAACACTCTTCTCCATAACAGCAACTCTGTCCTTTCAGCTGCTCAGTCAAAAATCTTGAAGTCATTCTTGACCCCTCCCTTTCTCTCACACCCCACATCTAATTCATGTGCCTTCAAAATACATATTCTGCAACCACATTTTACTGCCTCCATCCATCCTGCTCTTCAAAAGACACTGGTAAGAGATTAAAAAACAAGCCATACACAAGGAGGAAATATTTATAAAGCATATATCCAATGAAAGACTTGTATCTAGAACATATAAAATTCTCAAATCTCATCAACAGGAAAACAAAATATCCAACTTAAAAAAAAAGCAAAAGCTTTAATAGACGTTTCACCAAAAAAGACATGGACAGCAAATAAGCACATGGAAAGATAATAATGCTCACCATTACTAGTCACTGGGACATGCAAATTAAATTAAAGCCACAACGAAATACCACTACACACATAATAGAATGGGTAAAATTAAAAAGACTGACAATACCAAGCACTGATGAGCTGTGGAACACGGCAACTTTCATATGCTGCTGCTTGAAATGTAAAACGGTAAAACCACTTTAGAAAATACTTTGGCAACTTCTTAAAAAGTTAAACATATACCTATAGTAAAAAGAAGAGTACTTATGTATTGATAGAGATGGTCCACTTTAGAAGCTATTTAAAGATGATTTATAATTATTTATCAGTGATGCTTCCCTTGGTTGAAAGGTGCTAAAATATACACCTACTAGATGATCCAGCCATTGCACTCCTATGTATTCCCGAGAAAGTGCTGGAGTCATTTATTCGGTCAAGTGGGGTGAATGGTATTGGGTTGTATGAGCTTCAGCAGGAGCCTAGACTGTTTATTTATAATAACAGGAAGGAAGGCAGAGTACGTGGATATAGAACCATGTAGATGGGTAGAGGGGGTGCACTTGAGAGTTCTCTTCTGATGGCTTTTATTTTTTCTCAGCAGCTGACAGTCATGATGGGATGGGTGCTATGAATATTTGAAATGAGAGGAGAAAATGTGCAATTGTCATCTAGATGAGGAGAGTGAACTAACTGGAGGGTATGGCAGCAATGCCAAGCAGCACTAAGGACCGGCTGAGATTTAGCCATGCATTTAAGGTGGAGCCAGTCGTCATGGTTGTGTGTTTTGTCTTAGCCACTTTTAGCTTCTTGGTGTAGGAATGGAATTGGCAGTTTGCTGGATTTACCTGGTGTTTCATTATGCCCAGTAATTCCTTCAGTTGACATATAATTAGTGAGACAGGAGTTATGTGAGTCTTGGGCTAGTGCCTGCTATGATTTCCTATTGCCTTGAAAGAATTTGGGGAAGGGCCCCTTTCGGAACACCTGGTACAGGTGCTAGTTGGGTTCTAGGCGTCATTTATCTTTCTAATGTGATTCCCTTGAGAGCTTTAAGACTGAAAAATCTTTCTGTCTGCAAATGACTTTTGGCAGAAGTTCAAAGTTCACTCATTTTTTTTGACATTAACATATAGCATTAGAAAGTATTTACATGTTTATTCCCCAGTAGATATTTAAATTATTTACATTAATGTTGCCTGTTAATGTTGAATTACAGACATTTCCTTTGTTTTCTAATATAATTGATCTAGTTCTTTAAATGTTTACATTGTGCAGCTTCATGACTATGAAGTATTAGGGAGTAAGATACAATATTTCATAAATATTGAAAATTGAACTTCAGAAATGAAGCTTGTAAAATTCAGTTTGGTCATATCTTCTGTTATGAAATGAATAGACTATTTTATATTTACATGAGATTATGGAAGAAAATCTGCAAGTAAAAATGTTAGATAATTTTAAGATTAATGCTTTTCTAAAATAACATTATAAACTAACTAAATATAGGCTTTTGTTGAAGTAAATGTAAGGGAAGGTAAATCTTTTGTATAATATGTTGGAAAAAATCTGATCTGCAGATGGAAAGTGAATTGATTGGTGCGTATAAATGAAAAAGTTCAAAAGCTGAGTCCAGTGTCAGGTGCCACTGGGCGAAAGTTTTGATTCTCCTTCTCTGTGATTCTGTTCTGTCTGACACCCAGCGGCTTTGCACTCACGTGGATTTCAGCACATTTCCGCGTCACACTGTCCTTTCAAACTGTGCTCTGCAGTATTTGTAACACGTAAGAAAACTTTTTCCTTCCATGTCTTATTATTAAACTTCTTTACATTTAGCTTATGCTCTTGTATATTTATATATCCATCTTTAATGTATACACACACATTTAGTGTATGCTTTCCTGTATTAAAGAACACGTGCTCTTCTGTAGCATGTTTGTATTTAATGATTTGGGGGCTGAATGCAGATACAATAGTATCATTTAAAATGATTCTCTTTATTTTGCAAAGTTGTTATATAATGTAGGAAGAATTTTTTTCTGTTACTTACCTTTTAATTTACATGATTTTTCTCTAAAACTATTGGTTTCAAAAGGTTTTATCATGGACTGAAAGTTATCATATCCCTTAAATTCACAGCTTTTACTTTGACGAGAAATAGCCTTATTACTTTTTGTAAAAAAAAAAACAATTTCTGCTCTTATAATTTAGGTCATTTTTGTAGCAGATGAGCCAACTAGAATTTATAATGATTTTTAACAGCAGAAGGAACTCAATGTATGTGCATAATAATACGTATACACTGGACTGCTGGCATATCCTTTAGGTATTAAAATGAGACTGTGTAGGGTGTAGCTGACTGACAGTCTTATTTTGTGGCTTTTAAATTTTAAACTGCTTTTATTTAAATATTGGAAACACGGTTAGGTTCTTTTGTGTGTGTGTGTGTGTGATTGTTATTTATTCATTCCAGTATTTTAAATGCAGCTTTTCAAGTGTGTGTTGACAGGGTCTGATTGATGGTGGTGGTGGGGGTGTGTGTGTGTGTGTGTGTGTGTGTGTGTGCGCGTGAATGTAGTTTTAGTTCCTTTTTTAAATAATAGAAAAAGTAATAAAACTTGGCGAACCCTAATTTTATTTCCAAATGTAAGAAAGAAGATAGATCAAAATATTTTCTATTTTATTCTAACATAGGAAATATAGGATAAACACTTACTCTTTGATTAAAACTCTTTGCATTGGTTTGGTTTAAATTTCTCTTGCAAATGTAAAAAATATAATGTTTTCCCAAAAACCTTACAAAGATTTTAAACCTTATGGGACTTGCTAAGGTAATTGCTGTATTTAAATTCAATTAACTTCTTCCTTGTAGTAACTACCACAGGAATTCCTTTTATAAAAGAAGGTTCTTTTTTAAGAAACTGGAAAATTATTTTTCTGAGTTTAGAGAGAAAGTTATGTCGTTTTCATGCTGTTGTTATAGAGACATTTCATATCTCTATCACTTCAGCTGATATTTAACGAAAAAGTAAGAATGTTAGGGTTTGGGAAAAGATGCACTGTCTTATTTAACCTCAGTATTTCTTTTTTTGCAAGCTTACATAGGGAAGGATTCAGCTAAAAGTCATTGCCTAAAAATGTGAAGTTAATATTAATTCTTGAGTAAAGTTAGAAAGCTATATAACTTTGTAAAATTTTGTGAGTCTGGGCATGAAACCAGGTAGGAGAAAAATATAATTAAGGATTTCTTCTGCCTTCAAATATCTGAAAGAAAAAAGAAAAAGAAAATAAAGGCATTAAAAATTGTAACAGATAAAAGTCAAGGCAAGTTTAAAAGTTGTTTTCAGTCAGATCTGAGTAGTATTTTATGCTAAACTATATTATCTATGTTTAAAGCCGAGCCCAGTAATTTGAACCATGAAAATAAGGCACTTTCACCACTAATCACAGTGTATTGATTGCAGGCCTGTTATTACGTTGGTTTGTTTATCTTTTTTCTTTCTCAAAGTGAATTCCATAGATCACCCACGCTAGCATTACTTGGGGTGATTAGGGAAAAAAAAATCCGTATCTCTACCAACCTGTTGAATTAGAATATGTGATGGATGGGCTTCAGGATTTTCCTTTTTAAAATTAAGAAATATCAGATCTACGAAAGGTAAAACTCACACATATATACACATAGTTTAAAGCATAATAATAAACACCACTGTGCCCACCATCCAGCTTTAAAATTAGAGTGTAATATTCAACTAGTAGTTCAACGTCTACTTTATGTAGACGCTATTTTCTGCTAGCGGGAATAGAAAGGGTAACACGATTTGGTGCCTGCCTTCAGGAAGCCCACATTCAGTGTGACATTACACTATCAAAATCTCTATTTCATGTTACAAACCTCACAAAAATAAGCAAAACAGAGTGGAATAGCTTTGTATTGACCCATATCATCAAATTATTATTTTCTTTTTTTTGCATGGAAAAAATCAAAATGCACCCCAAGTGAGTTCAGCCCCACCAGCTGTGTGGGACAAGCCAGAACTTCAGTTTAAGGATCTGCGCTGTGTTCGCTTCTTGTAGGCATAAGGCTGTGCTCTCTTCTAGTCTGGGGATAAGACAATGTGCTTCTTTTAATGTGAACATATTTAGCTGGCATTTTGATTATATTTTAGTTAGCAGGTTGAAGGATTTTAGAACCCTTTGATAGTAGTGTAGAATTCCAGCTACATTTTAAAGAAAAACTTTTGATTTCAGATATGGTAGAAAAGTAACAAATTAAAAGTGTGTGTGTGTGTGTGTGTGTGTGTGTTTAATTTCATCAATGGGGTTAGTGTCCAAATTTCTTCAAAGACAATTTAAGAATGTCTCCTGTGCAAAGAAAATTATTACATGTGGTGAACTCTGTAAGTCATAGACGAAGGTCATGGCTCTCTGAGTGTATTTAAAAGAGGGTTCCTGTCTGCTTGGAAAGCAAATGAAGCACTCATTACTAACTTTAAAGATATTGCTATGAGGATTTTTGCTACAGGTGAAAGATCAAGACCATCACAGTCCAAACGGAGACCAAAGTTCAATTTCTGGCTTATGGGGAGGGTGAGGGCGGGGGCCTGAAACATTTCAGGGTTATTTTGCATTATCAGTGGGGAGTTGATCTTGCTAATCCAATGCATGAAGATAAAAGTCATTGAAACATTTATAAAGGCATTTGGAGTAGATCTGATGAGCAGAGAGAGAACTGGAAGTGAGATGGAAATCCCATCTGTCAGTCACTTGTCTCAGCCTCAGGAATCACTTAGCCTTTCTGTGCCTTACCTTTCTCTTCTGCTAAATGGGGTGGGTTACTGCTTTTGCTTGCAGTGGAAGTTTAGTGGCATCTTGGAGGAATCGTCTGTGTGAAAAAGGCTGGCAGCATTGAGCCCTCTGGCAAGCTGGCAGAGGTACACTTTTTACCATCCAGCCTCCAGTGCTGTCTGGGAAATGACAAGTTTCTTTTTCATTGACAGATGAAAGAGCGAAAGTAAGAGCAGCAGCAGCAGCAGCAAGACAGTCCATGTCCCTACTCTTCCATACCTACCTTTTAACTTCAGTATCATCTTTTGGATTGGATTAGCATTCTCAGGATAACTAGAAAGAGTTGACTGTGTTTGTTTTAAACTGCTATAAAACTTGCATGAAACATACTTAGATTTCCCAAGACTTTTGTATATTATTTCGAATTCTCTCATTTAGCCTCTTAATGCCTCTCAGATTGTCTTTCATTTCTATCTCTTTAACCAAAAGAGTCTTCTTAGTGGTTGGCAGGGATTTCTGTTCAGCTAATCCAGTGGCTGATTCTCAGTTCTCATCCTCCATGACCTAATTGCAGCCTTTGACACTGTGGTTACCCGCCTCCAAAGTCCTGTTGCTTCCCTGACCCTTTCCTCTCCTAGTTTTCTTCCTCCATCTCTCATCACTCCTTTTCTTCCTGTCTAATTCCTCTCCCATCTCAATGCGAGTGTCTTCTAAGGTCTTGATCTTCAAACACCTGGTTTAGTATTGCTGAATTCCTGTTTCTGAGTCCTTTTTCTCTCTATAGTTGAAGTCATTTGACCCCTACCTCGGGGTCCAGCTCTGCCTCAGACATAAGGACCAGTCCTGATTTTGGGCGAGAAGTGTTTAAACAACACCCACTTAACATGCTGTGGCACGAGATCACCACTCTTACTGCCAGGCCAGCTGACCCTTAGCAAGGATACACCTGCCAAGGAATCAGAGCAGGTGCTCCATGTCTGCTTTGACCAGTACTCACTTGGTGGTCTGAGTGGTCACCAGGTTGGTCCTGGACCACTGAGCCTTGGTTTTGTCTTCCTCGGGACAATGGTATTTGCGTCCTTATTTCACAAGATTGCTCACAGGGATCTCATGCAATCTCATGCAGAAGTCCTGTAAATTGTGCGAGAACATATCAAGCAAGCATCAGCATCCTCATCATTGCCGAGGTTTGCCACTGATGGAATCACCTGGTTTTCTGAGTCATCATCACTGCTTTCTCAAGAATTTGATCTTCTGAGTTCACTCACTCACTCTCTTTATTCGTTTACCTGGAAATATATGTTGAGCACTTGCTATAGCTTGCTATGGATAGTTCCTTCATAGAATTTTCAGTTTAGTAAAAATATAAAACATAAACAGTAAATTATATAAGGTAGTTGGTGTCTAAATTTACAAGATGGTGGCTTTTTAAATAAATATAATAAATTGGCGAATCTCAGTTTATTGGTTTGTGTTAGAGGTCCTCAATATCTTTGTACAGAAATTTCAGATAACCAAGATTACTCCTTCTGGAAGCTAAAGGGCAAATTAGTAATGGAAAGATTGCTTTGGGGATTTCGAACCAGATAAAGGATTTTCAGGATGTTTCCTCTAAACTGTGAAGACTGGGAAACCACTCCAGTTCTATCCCACAAAAAATTAAATAAAAACAAACCACAAAAGCAGGTACCATTGAACAGTTCTCCATAGATATTGAAATTTTGTTATTGTCTAATTCCCTTTTAATATCAGATGTCTGCATATATTATGACTCATCTAAAACAGATTTCGATAATTCAATTTAGTTCAATTAGTTACATTTTAAATATTAGACTTTTTTTTAGAGAGGCACTCTGGGTCTTTTAGTGATTTTGAAGAAACATGAGTCTAAATAACACACATAACTTTTCTCTTAATCTTATGTAACTGATGTTCATATTTGTATCTTATTATAGAGAATTTGATTATTTTTATGTTTATTTCCAAATTCTGGGCATGTACTTATTTTAGGTCTGGTGGCTTATCTGTGTATTGACTACAGGCCGGTTACACATGTATTTGTTTGTATTTACAAAATTGTTACTATTGAAAACAGAAGACTTATTCACAGTAATTTACTATACCATAGAGTTATAGAAATATCAGTAAGTTAAATCTGAGAATACTTGGCTTTTAAAACTTTACTTGCTTTATGAAGACATCAGGCTGTGTCTTCGAAGTATCCAATGAGAACACCTGCTTGGTGCAATAAGATTTTTCAAGCAGATTATTCATGCCCAAGGATACTTGGATCTAAAATAACGGTCTGAATATATGGAGTGGGACTGAGCTGCATTCTAATCAAGTGCCAAGATATTGGACTTGAAGGGCCTTCTAAATGAGTGCTTTGCATTTTTTTTAAAACACAACCCACAGATAGAAACTGAAAAGTTTCCAAAGTACAGTTACTCTTTGCGTAATTCACTCTCTCCTCTCCTGTCTTCCCTTCTCCCCTTCTCACTCCACCTTGCCCTCCTTTCTCCTTTTCTTCCCTTCCTTTTTCTTCTCTCTCTTTCATTTTGGAACAACAATAACACAAATGCCAATCAGCATTCCCTAAATTGATTTTGTGAACTATAGGTTGAAAAACACTACCCTACCCTGTAGTGGAAATCACCATCCATAGTCCCCCTTGAGTCAGCTCCTCTGATCTTCTGGACAAACTCTTGGTCTCTGGTCTGTTCTCAGGGGGATTCCTGGCATCCTGTTACTTGGAGACGATTCCTTTGGTCTTGGCTCTCAGAGCACTTTGAGAACTTTGTGTTCCTGATAACTTCTTTTGTTGCTTGTGGTCAGCTCACTTGGCCAGTCTGCTCCTATAATGGCGACCCCCTCATCCCTCAGTATCGACTGGTTGAAGTCCTGCCCATTAGTCAAGGCCCAGCTCAAACATCATTTTCCTCTCGAGAAGCCTTTGCAGATGCCTGGTCAGAATCAACCTTTTCTTCCTTCCACAATAGAATACTTTTTTGGTACCTCTGTTGTGACACTCACCCTTAACCAGGTATTTTTGTACGTATTTGGCCCTCCAGTCAATTTTTGAATTTTCTTTGCAGGAACTGCTTTTCTTTGTATCTCTTTAATGCAATGCAAGAGTATCCGTAATAAAAATGGCAGAGAATTTGGGAAACTAGAGGATGACTCCAGTTTTTTCAGTTGTATAATGATCCCAACAGAGTTAAGAACAGTGATTAAGTCACTTACATTGCAGTAATTTCCATAACTGTACGTCCTCAATCTCTCTTTCAAGGATCTTTTCGTAATTTACTGTGCCAGAATAAAGTGGGATAGAATTGAACAATGTTCTGTCTGAATTAGACATATTTTCTCATTGATGCAAGTACATTGTAGATCCTGTTAAGAGAGATTATTGTGGGAAATATATGGAGTTTATGCTCTATAGTGTTTCTCATTTAATGATCCTTCAGATATGCACTCAGAGACAGTGTTATTACAAAGCTTCCATCTAATTACGATTACATTGAGTTTACACCGGTTTGAAAATGGTATACTTTCCCAAACAGGCATACCATGACAGTTTAATTCTGGAAAATAGTCTGAGAAGTTACCTATGTGACATAAAGCATATTTATATATTTATACATATGTCGACGTAAGAAACATCCAAACCTGTAGAGAATTTTATGAGTTTATTTGAGCCAAACTGACAATTGCCAGGAAACAAAGTCTCAATGGATTGAGAAAAACGCTCCAGAGAATGGCAATTTTGCAGCTTATTTTATACTTTAGAATAAAAGGAGGAGACAAAGAGGGATACATAAAATCCATTGGTGGTAGATTAAGGGGGAGGGAAAAAGCAAAGCAGAGAAATCTTTGAGATTAGATAAAAAGACAAAATAGAGAAACACATACTTCTTTTCCATTGTTGGGCACAGGAGCGTTAATAACACTTAAAGCACACAGATATGGTACCTGGGGAGCCAGATAAACGAGAGGTTGTTGGCCTTGTGCTCTGGTGCCTGTGGTTGTGCAGTGATGGGCTGGGCAAGATTACGCTGACATTTCAAAGGTATGTTATCTTAGATGTAAAAGGACAATAGCCTCGCTTATGGTGAAGGTGGACATTTGTCAAGGAAGCTACAGCCCTAAGACGTGACTACCCTCCGTGACTCACTTTTAGTTAGGAATTTCTATGTTCAGACCATTGTATGTGGTTACCTTCGGCCTCTGCATTTGTAAGGCCCACCATGCAGGCCTCCCCTGAATTTGTCAGGTTTAATATGTGGCCCTTTTTCATCCACATATACTAATCTTTTTTAAAGTGCATAGTGAGTTAGCTCATGAAAAATGCTCTCGACTTTTGTGGCCTTCCCTTCTCAGGGACAGTGGGGACCGATATGCCTTAACTCTCACTTACATTTACATTAAATCCTTGTAGGCCATCATAAATACTCTTTGCATTTGTGCATGGAGTCGTTAGCATGCATTTATTCTTTTCCTTCTCCAAAGTTTGATATTTCTAGTTTCTCGACAGTTTTAGTTTCCAACTGTTCTGCTGTTTAAGTTTGCAAACTTGCTCTTAAAGGTGGCTTACATAGTCACATTTTCATATGAAAAATGAAAGTTGGCATTAAAATTAAAACAGGATGTTCCATGCTCAAGTAGTCTATAAAGAGAGACGTAAATTCTGTTGGTTTGATATTATCTTTTTGTAGATAGCCAAAAATAAAATTTTTGTTGGAGGAATTATGTGGCTCTTTAAAGTTTTGTAAATTTTCCAATTGCATTTGAAATACTTCTGAGGTTAAAAAAAAAAAGAGCTTATTTAAGAAACAGTTTGCCTGTGGTTGATGAAGTTTTACAACCTTAGGCCCAATTCATTATAGATTGATTATCGATAGAGAAAGAGAAAAGAAGTTAATTGAGTCAGAAGCTTGTTTGCTAAATAAAAGAGCCTTTTACCTGTTGGGAGAAGCCAAACCTCAGGTTTTACAAAGCTTCTTAGAAATGTGAAGAAATGCTAGCATTTTTCTGTACTTTCCTAGTTTCTGACCTAGAAGGGAAAAAAGGGCACAGCAGGACGATGGAATGACTCAGAACTGCAACAATTCACAATTCTGGGAAGTACTCTTCACTTCGTGGACAATTCCTCTCCCCTAAGTGGATTTAGCTAACTGCTAACCCACACAGTACGAGATGACTGTGATCACACAGTATGTGCTTGCCATCAAAATAATAAGAATAGCAAGTGCTTTTATAGAGCATGATCTGTGTCAGTCTTTATCCTCAGTGCCTTACGTATATTAATTCCTTTAATCTTTATAACAGCATTTTGAGATAGGTATAATTATTATCCTCATTTTATAGATGAGAAAACTGACACAAATAGAGATTAGGAAACTAGTTCAGGGTTATATAGCAAAGAAGAGGAAGGACTGGCATGTAACACCAGGCACTCTGCTGTCAACGCCTGTGCTCCCAGCCTGCCCTCAACACTGCAGGTAGGACAGGTGATGCTAAAACTCTCCACCTACACGTGGCTTAGTGCCCAAACTACCTAGATGAGAAAAATAAAGGTTGACCTAGGAACAGATCAAAAAGGCAGTAGTTAGGTTACAATGGTCCCTAAGAAGTTGTGCAGGTACTGATTGTTCTGTTTGACTGCAGGCCTCACTTCGGAGGCTTCGCCGTCTTGCACCAGGGCCCTGTGGTATTCACTCCGTCAAGGCACCCGTCACACACAGCATTGTAAATGCCCACGTGTCTCAGGCTTTCGTTAGCGGCAGGGAGTATCTCTCTTATTCACAGTTGTATCCTCTGTGTCTAGTGAGTATTTGGCATCTATTGGGACACAGTAAATATATTTGAATACATTAATATTTTTGAAGGAATTTATTTAAATCTGGCCCTATCAGTGTCTCGATTTAAATATGTTCATTAAGGCAGTAAGTAATTCGTATCCAGTTTTACTTTTCCCATGTTAAATAAACTTTTATAGAAAAATCGTAAAATTTTATAGAAAAATTAAGATACATACTTTGCTGTCTCTAGTAATATTTTTACTTCTCTCGATTATTCACAACTCTTCTGCTTTGTCTAAGCATCAGCAGCCACAGCCATTTACATGGTGGCAACCTACAAAATGGCTGACATAATGCCTGGAAGGAAATAAAAGACTTTTATATGGTTGATTTGGCCTGGAAGGAAACAAAGGACTTCTATAAATTTGAGCTTGCATTTTCAAACCTAATAAGTGATGAAAAACATACACAGACATTTTAGTAGCTAAATGGGACCTTTAGTCTGTTTTCTTTTTACTTTAATTATGGATGATCTTAAACTCTCTAACCAAGTAAATATCTCATGTAGGAAAAATTATTTTGACATTAGAAGACATTAGTAGATACTTGATTCTTTTGAATGAATAATGAGGTAAACTTTCTTTTCCTTATTTAAAATAAATAATGATTTCTCTTTGGAAGTTTCAGTATATATAGAATTAAAATGTATATGAAACTACTTCTTTAGGTCATCTATTGTGATAAATACATCTTAAATTAATTTACGTAGCTCATGAAACGCTTTTACCTGTATTTTCTCTTTTTAACGTCCCAACGATGATGTGAAGTAGATAGGACTGGTATTTTATATTCCTGATTTTTGTAGTTGTTGGTTCTTGGAAGTGATAGGCTTTCAGGTTCTTTCCCAGTGGTTAGGGCATTTTTTTGAGAGGCCTCCCCAGTGGGGTTAAGATAACAAACTGGTTGGAATATCCAAGAGAATGGGTCTGATGGAAGGGGTGCTGCTCTCAAACCCTGTCCCAGTGGCCTGGTCAATGCAACATACTTACCTGCATGTGGGAGCAAGGAGTGCAGGCTGGTCGAGGAAGCCATACATTGTGGCTGACAATTTGGCTGTAAATGTTGCTTCCTTACATTGAGTTGGTGACAGAATTATAACTTTGCTGTGCCCCATAGATGTAAAATATGAATGGAATGACCAAACGCTTAGGTTGTGTGGGCGGGTCAAGGGCTCAGGTATGCCAAGCCTGTGTGTCATATATCACGGCAGTTGTAGCATTAAAAGAAAAGATCAGCATTGCCCTAGCCACTGGACATTCTCCATATCCATCTGAGCAACTTTCATTCCCTTCAGGATGAGAAAGTGAAAGCAAAGTTGAGGTTTCCTACTACACCTCAAAAATGAGGGACCTTTTGTCTTGAATTTGTTTTGGTACCATAGATCCGAACTCTACCACCAAGAAGCCAGTCCCACCCAGGAACACAGCAGCAAATACATCCCTTTCAGGCAGATGTTATTTTGGTATCTGAAGCTGTGAGACACCATGCTTTCTCTTTAAATGTCACTTGCTTAAAGAGAAAAAATTAACTTCAATGTTAGAAACCCTATTAGTATATATCAACTTTCCTCCATATATATATATATATATATATATATATATATATATATATATATATATATATATATGTATACACACCATTGATTAAGTTATATAAAATAGTTCCTGGCAATAGATATATGTTGTTTACTGTTATGATTCAATTAATGTATGTGAACATGCTTCGCAAATTATACAACATTATACAATTATGTTATTGCTATTAGACAACTGGCTTTTAAAAAATTTGTGGTTGGAAGGTTTGTTGAATATAGGTAATTGTTGATAATTTAATCATTGTTCTCTAGGCAGCTTGTTTGAATGACCTACAGTTTCTAGTTAAATATTGAATTGTCTTGCTGAATATGGTGTTACTACTTTTGGGGTTAAGAGTTAAATGTGATCTTTTCCACCTTGGTTTAGAACACCACAGTTTCCTCATGATACCTGAAAAAACATTTTCTCTCTTCCTTGCCTAAGTTGCTTCACACATTTCCTTCGCCTCATAAGGCTGGGAAGAGAGAATACTCGATTTTTTAAAGCTTTATTTTTTATCTTTGTATTTTTAAAATTGATGCCTTTATTTTTGGAGCGTCTCTTTTTCTCTTTCTTGTCCTTCTCTTCTTTTTCCTCCATCATCATCCCTCCCTCGCTCTTCTGATGAATTTTAGTTCTTCCATGAACCAGGTCTTAACCAAGCTTGACTCTTTAGTAGGTCCCTGCACGATCCTCTGGACCTCATTGTTGTCAGTGTCCTCACCATCATCTCGTCATTGTGTAGTCTTTTCCTCTGGGCATAGCTTTTCTCAGCCCACAGTGGGCCATCCTCTTAGGTTTCCAAATCCTGCACCTGGCCTTACAATGACAAAAGTGTGTGTGTTCCTGGCACTGTGTCCTCTTCCAGAGAAGTCAGTGTGGTCAGTCTGCTCCGACAGTAATCGTCTCTGGAGGTCTCTGGGACAGAGGCTTACCCTCGAGCCAGCTCTGAGGCATTCTGCCCTCAGCGCCAAGGTGTTAGGAAGCTTCTCCTGAATGTGTTATCCTCTCTTGCTCTGACCGCGGGCCCATGCTGCTGCTGTCATACGCCTTTGGGACTTTTAGGTGGTTACCTACTCTTTAAAGTGCTGCTTCCAAAGTCTCTTCAAAATGAATCTCTGCAGCTTTATGTGAATGTTGGAAATTGCAGGAGTCAAGGTGATGATGGCCAGCTGAGGGGAACCTGGGCTGTAACCGTAACTCTGAGAATCAAATCATATAATCTCCTTAAATGTCTTTCTGCATGAGTCTGGTCTGGGTGACAGGCCTTACAGAGAATTGGTTTGGTTCACTTCTTTGCTTCTTTTTTCCTACAGGTTTTTTTTTTTTTTACCCCCCGCAGCAAGGAATGGGGGTTGGGTCGTAGAAAATTATTAACTTCAGTCCAAACCTCAAGTCTTGCTCTGTTCTCTGCATTGACTCAGTCTAAGCCAACATAGAATATTAACTTGTTGGGAGGGTCTGCCTGATTATTTAGTAAGTGATCATTTCATACTTAAGGAAATAATAGAAATTCACTGCGTTTCAAGGAAATGAATTGATTCCCTGTGTATGTCTCTTTAATTGGGTATTATTTTTCCAAATTGACTCAATTTTAAATTTCCTACTTTTTTCATAGTGATGTATTGATAACTCTCACTCTTTTATCTGAATTATATGAATTAGATACTACTAATAGTAATGACTTTGTTTTCCCTTCTTAAAAACTCATTTATTTACTTGCAATAGTAATTGCATTTAAATATATCCTGGTTAATATATGTGTCAGACACCTCTGGTTGCTTTCTAATATCCATTCCCTCTTCATCTTTGAAACAGATCCCCAACTTTCAGCTAGGCACACAGCTACCAAGCTAACCATTGCGTTTACTAGACTTCCTGGTGTTCTAGTGGCCATATTCTGGACAGCAAAATAAATGGAAGTATTGTATATTACATCCAAGACATCTCCTTAGAAGTGGGTGGCACAGCCATCATCTTTCCTTCCTCTGTCTGCTTACTGGAATGTTATTTGATGGCTAGAGCTCGAGGAGCAATCTTAGGCCATGAGACAGCCTGCTAATGAGAGTGGAACAGCAAGAATAGGCCTCTGGGTCCTTTTGACTCTGGAGCAGCCTTGCCAGCCCTGGGTTGTCTACCTGTGGGCTTCTTCATGTAAAAGAGAAGTGGATACCTCTCTTGCATAAGCTGTTATAATTTGGCATATTTTCTTTTGTGTGCAGCCAAATTTAATCACAATTAATATAAAATATATGAGTATAATTCTCAAATAATAGAATATAATAAAATATACTTAACACTGGAACTACACTGAATATAATTCAAAATAATATGGTATTTAGAAGACGCCTGAAGAGATGAATTAATTCCTGGGTTCATTTATAACTTAATAGTGTGTAGTAGTCTAAAACATCTAACTGGTTGTTTTTAATTTTCTACCTCTTTTGATTCTTTTGGAAAAGCAGATTAATAGTGAGTAGTTTTGTTACTCTGCAGCAGTATTCCTAATTAAGTACAAAGCTCTAGACATCTAGGGGGATTTTTGGAAACATTCTTTCTGGAATCCATTTTGCTAATGTGTTCTGGGATTGATTTTGTGCACTTTTTTTTTTCATTTCTTGAATGATGATGATAGGAATATAAATTTAAGTGTGGTTGGTGATACTTTTTTCATAAACTTTATGCATCTTTAGTCAAGGAGGGACATTTTAAAAAATCTCTGAATTTCATTATCTTTGAGTTTTCATAATATTGTTTCTAATATAATTTTAAAAAAAATAGTAAATATATATAACATAAAATTTACCATTTAAACTATTTTGTAGTGTACAATTCAGTGGCATTAAATATATCACATTGTTGTGTAATCATCACCAGAACTTTTTCATCTTTTCAAAGTAAAACTCCATACCCATTAAACAGTAATTCCCCATTCTTCCCTCCCCTCAGCCCCTGGGGACCAATTTTCTCATTTTCTGTCTCTATGAATTTGACTGCTCTAGAAACCTCATATAAGTAGAATCATATGATATTCGTCTTTTTGTGACTGGCTTATTTCACTGTAACATAATTCTTTTGCTTTACTTGAGAAATTACTTAATTATAAGTGAATTATTATTGCCTAAGATTGTCTTTCTTACATTTATCTTCTGACAATTTCCATCTGTAGTGGAAATTATAATGGATGTTAACAGTGTTATGATAAAATAAGTTATTGGAATCATTAACTTATGAAGTACAGTATAAGGTAGAAGTCACAATATAGTTATGTGTTTTTAACATTATAAAGATAATTGAAATGTAAAACAAGGACTTTCTTTTAACAGTAGGTATGAGACAAATGAATTAGGTATTTTAGCAATCTGCTGAATTTTCTATCACTCTGTATAAGAACATGAGTGTTATATTCTAGTGTAACATTTGATTTAATATATTATCTGATGTATTGGAAGAAGATAAAGTGTGACTTTAGGATATAATGTTAAAGTTCACAGATTAGGCAGTTATCCCACTTGGCTTATATTTTATTTGTGTAACAAATGGTAAATTATTTTTTTCTTTCTCAGAATGTCTAGATTTTGGAGATTGAACAATAACCCCTAAAAAGATATTAAGAAGTTGATGATAATTTGTTACTTTGGGAAAAATATCGGTGATCTTTGTCGCTTCAAAAATAACATTTTTTTCCTGAACCTGTTCGTTTTAAAGCTTTATGCGACTTCTTGCTCCCACTTACTTTGTTTCCTCAGAGGCACGTTATAGAAGTACGCGTTAGTAAAACTTTTCTGGTAAATTATTAGCTGAGATTCTTTCAAAAAGTCTCAGTTAAAAGAAGAAGCAGGATAGGGAGCGGGCGTAATGAGAGGCATGCAACTGTATTTGCAAATCTGAGACATTATACCACAATTTTAGTGTAACCTTTCAGCTGACAATTAAAATCTTTGTTTTATCAGCCATCACCCAACCCTAACAGATGGGTGAAGAATTAATCTGATTTGTATTTTTCCCTACAACTTTCTCCTACACATTGTTATATTCTATGATCAACATTCAGTGAGTTCTTAAAGATGATCGATGGCCTTAAAGATTTAATGTATACATTCCATTTAAATGATGCCAGAATAAAACCACAGAGCAGAAGAGCTCCTAAGACCCCTATAGAAATTTGAAGACAATTTTGATACTCTCGTCCACTGGAAAAGAAATCTGCTCATACTGTAATGTTTTTTCCCTTGCCAGGACCCTCCTTTCCTGGTGTCATTTCTTGAGCTCTCCTGGGAGGAGATTAGTCTAAAACAACAAAGTAGCCAGATGTCTAGTTCTGAAAGAGTCCCAGAGGCTAGGCGACGGTAGGCAACAGAAACCGCGTGGGGCTGAAGATCAAAGATACCTGAGAATTACTTATGGGCACATAGTATGTGTCATTCCCATTATTAAAGTCGGAGAGAATTTGTTTCTCTAATTAACCCTTTTGTTGGAGTAACCTTAAATTTTAGCGAGTATATTTCTTTTTGATATGTTTTCTTTTCTGTGGTTTTGAGACATGCACATACCACAAAAGAAAAGTGAAAAGGAACTCATGTGCCTGACTGAAATCTCTAGGCTGTTTTTCGTATCCCAAATAGATGTGCTATCCAGTGTGTAATCCATTATCATGAAATAAGTGGGCATTAGGCCCTAAGTTAAAATTATAAATTAATAGTCAGAAACTACATGATGTATATGTATGCAGAGCTGTTCTTAAAACCTCAATCCCTACTTTTCAAGTAGTATTAATTCAACTTTTAACTGTTGTAGAGTGGAGGTTTTTAGATTACAGGTTTCTGGTCTTAAAATGAATTCAGAATAAATCCCAGTTGTGGGAAATCTGTACCTTATTAATAGTTGGCTTCTTTCTTTTCACATTGGTATTATAATGAAATGCTAATTAAAAATTCTTGCTGTCCTTTACCTGTTTGCTTTATAGGTCCAGTTTTACATTGTTTACACATATAAAAATTTGGAAAATATGAATACATGTGCTACTTTGAGTTAGTCTTAATCCAAAGCCTCTAAAAGCGTTTAGCTGCATTTATTCCAAGGGATGGGTAAAAATCTGATTATAACTTTTGATGTCTTAGGCTCTAGATAGGAGTATCAAAGGAGAGAACAAAAGATTCTGGTTTGGCCTTGCCACTTGTTTTCGTTTCTGTTCAATGTTGTCATGTAACAACAACACTGTGTACAAGCCTCATTCCTGCTTTCTTTGAGATATAATCATAAACTATTGTTATCAAGAGCATGATCGGCCAGCTTTGTTTGGTGCTTTTAAGAGCTACGACACATTCTTTAACATCTGGGAATATAAACTTGGCATAAAAGCTGTAAAAATGTCTTTAAACCTCCTGGAGATTTGTGTTAGCAAGAGAGTGCAGAGATTTCATATTCTTTGTGTAGCGGTCAAGGCTTCTTTTAACTCCATGAGGAAAACGAAGCTCCTTGGAGCAGTTTATAAGGATTAATTGATTTATCGCTTTGTTTCTAGATTTCAGAACTGAAGCAAGAATCAGATTCACTTCTTGCACAAAGACTGGAGAGGCAAATGTGTTGTGTTTTTTTTTTTTTCCAGAGCATTATTTGTTGTTACTTCAGTGACAAAGGGTGATGACAAAGGGTGATCTGTGTTTTCACTCTTTATACCTGTGTTTCTATTACTGGCCACCCCATCGTGAACAATACTATTTGCTGTCACCAGAGTCTGCTTATCTGTTTCTTACCTTGAAATGCAAGTTGAGTAAGTTATGACCACTATGCCATAAATATTTGTAAGTCCCAGTTAATGGCTTACTTTAAACAAGTTGTATTTAAAGTAAAAAAATTGCCTGCCAGTGCCACAATATTATTGTTAATTTTTTGGAGTTGACTATACAGCAAGACTTGATCTGAAGGAATGAGGGTCCTGGTTCCAGGACTAAGGTCCAAGGGTAGAAGAAGCATTCTGCTCTGTCATGGTTCAGGGGGCTGACCTTGTTCCCCTTGCACCAAACTCCTCTGTGCCTCCTCTTTCTCCCTTGACCCCAAGACACACACACTCATGCACACACACACACATGCACACACACATACACACACACATACGCGTGCAATTAAAATAGAGATTTGCTAAGGAGAAGACCAAAAGGTAACTCTTCTTTTTATCTTACAGAAGTTTCCAGTGTTGCTGGCCACTAACCTGTTAATGTGTTCATACTGGGTTGCTTCACTGGCTATTGGCTCTCTCTCCCAGCGACCCTTCCCCTCTCCTCTCCCTTCTTCCCACCTCCGATTTACTGCGTGTCTCAATCTTTGTGGGACATCTCTCCCACAATACACAGGGAGGTGTTTAATTATACTTTTTTAAAAAATAGGTATTATCAAATTTAAGGAGGTGAAGAGTGTTGGTTTTCTAGTTCCTGCGTTTTATTCATTCACCCTGTCTTTCTTAGGCATAGATTTCTTTTTATTTTATCTCTTCCTCTACCCTGTCATGTTGTGTTTCTCTTTCTTTTTTTTTTTTTCATCTTTTAGTTCTTAATTCTGTTTCAGCATTCTTTCTATAGCTTTCCAGAACAGATTTGGATTTGAATTAAGGGCTAAGTTGTAACAGCAGGCAATTAAGATCTTTTTAAAATTCTTTTGATAACAATGCATAATGATTTAGTACTTGAGTAAGTATTGAGGTAGTAATTAATAAACTTTTTGTGATAGAATTATATGCTAAATAAAAATGCTTGCAATATAAATCGAGTTGGTTTTGTTAGAATGTGACAATTCCATATGTATTTTAATTTCTCTTAATTTTAAAATATATTTTAAAATGTTTGAGGTTAAGTGTGCAATCTTTAACTTTAAAAAAAAATCTGTGATGGTCTGAAAGATCTTAAGATTTATTTATTTTTTTTACTTGTTTGATAAATTTATTTAGTTTAAATTTCTATTTATCCTCACCTGAGGTTTGGAGTAATAGTCTTGTTGGAACATGTTACCATTTAAAATGGTGGTCTTTGACTCTTAGTCACCTGAGAGGCTGAGGTTGCAAAGTGATAGGATTAGATCTGAGCAGATGGGAGGGTCCTTTCTCCAGTGGCGAATATGGGGTAGCATGCTGGTGGAGAGGGCAGTCCTGGAAGGAAAGTTATGTTTTGAGTATAAAAATGATCAGTTCTTGAATCCTTGTGACTTCTATTGATTGCTAAAATAAAGAGCAACATTTTAAAAAGAAGTCATAGAAAATTAGGTATTGTCCTCAGTCGTGTCCAATATGAGCAGTTGACAGAAAGAGTGGAGTATTTTTCCTTTTTCAAGTCAGATTTACATGATTAAATATGAAATAAAGCTACAGCTGATAGATAATCAGATACCTAAAAATAATGTTTGGGAAACTGGGTTTCCTGAAGATATGAAGCTTAGTTATTTTTGCCTGAGGATTTTGCCTGGGGAAAAATGTACGTGCCTCAACAGCTGAAGGGCTATTCAGGAAGAAACAAAGTAAAATGGCATCTATTTTAACGTGTAATTTCGATATTTCATACTTAATCTCATCTTTGGCAGAAATGTCAAAATATACTCGCAGCAAACCATTTCAGAAGCCATATCACGCTACCAAATTGAACTGGGTACACAAAGTTCTTCAGAAACAAATCATTTTCCATGGGGAGAAGACGGTCCTTTCTCGGTAATTCTCTGAAGGAAAGGAAATTTTCTGGTAGAATCTAAATGAAGATGTGGTGTATTTCAAATACAGGAAAATACAGCCTAAGAAACTGCTGCAGGGAAAGGATGAGGCAGCTTTGAAAATCGGTGTATCACACTTAAGCACAAGTATGGTTTCTGTCACGTCATTTTCTATTTCTATTTATTCCCATTTAAATGTGAAACACCACTTTTCTTCATTTATGTTTCACTTTTTCAAAATTTTAACTTCATCCAAAATTGAATTGCTCATGCTAGAAATGATATTACAGTTCTGTCCCTTATTTTCTTCTCTACCATCCTTTAGAGATAGAATTTTTCTAGCTGCGTAAGTTGCTATTTAAGTTAAAATCTAGTTCTTACTAATGGAATAGCTAGATTTCTATTTTATATAAATGCTTTTCTTTTGTTTACTCCAGAGTGGAAGCATACCCCTTGAAGGAATTAGAATGGTAAAGTCTACCATTTATCTTGTCAACATATGGCTGTTGTTTATTGTTTTTTAATCAAAAGTCAAGTTTCTGTATTTAATGACTTAGAAGATTCATTACATTTTGTCAAATTTATGAAGAATTTATGAAGAATAAAGAGCCTTTGGAATCCCCAAAAGATCAAGAAGGGGATGTGTATAATTTTGCTGTTTAACACATATATAAGCATTAATATTTATTATTGAGTTTAGTATTTTATATTTACACTTCCATCAACATAGAATACAGTATATTGTTTAGAGACCATTAAATAGCTCAGGATTTACTCATAGAAGAAGAAAAAAGTTTTTTTCATTTTTATTTTTCTCTTTTATTTGAATTTTCCCCAGATTGTTTGGTAAAGAGCAAACAAATTTGTTCATAGTGAGGGCATTTACCTTATATAAAATCCTGTCTGCTGTGTACGGATGGAAGTAAGCCCAACAACTGACAAGTTACTGATTGGTCACCATCATCTATTAATATAATATACAAACTATTAATGCTAAAGTAACAGGTAACCTAGATAGTGAAAATCAGTGCCAAGTGCAGATGTGGCCCTTGATATTTAATTTTTACTTAATTATTAGAATGCACTTAAAGCATATCAGGTTGGTTGGCTTAAATAATAGTATTAGTTCCTAAACATTTAAAATTCATGGAAATGTTAGATAAATGCACTTTTCTTTGACTGGAGGATTCATTTTTTATTAAAATAGCCATCAAAAACAAAACAAAACAAAACAAATCAAAACCCACCCAAATACAACATTTCTAGAAGCTCATTCTTTTTTTAAAGAAATACTCGATCAGTAGAAAATGATTTCCTAGCCAAAGAGGCAGCCTCATGCTCTTTTAAATAGAATTACTTGGAATATTTCTAAAAGTACTTTGCCCCCATAAATGTCAAATTATGCACCTTCTTTGTAACCTTTATAAGGAGAAATTTCATCAGAGAATGAGACTACTGTGTTTAATTCAGTGAAGTGAATTATAATTTCAAACATCTATTTATGATGTTTTAAAGATGATCTTGTATAACATATAAATAGTATCTTTTTAGTGGAATATAGCCCTTGGCATTTTCTTATTTGATAGATATTGTGGTTTGGAAAGAAAATACCACATAGAGTAAATCAGAGACTCTAGGAACCAAGCAGTGTTAAAATAAAACATGCATTTTATACATGCAAACAGTAAAAAGCATATGAATGCGCCAGCTTTTTTGAAGTGTCTTTAATAATAATCTGAGATTTAAAACGATAATTTGGTCATATCTCTTGTGAATCTCTGCTCCTTCAGCCAATTGTGGTGACCCACACACTTTTCCATATGAGGGGATCAGTGCTCACAAAGACTTGTGCTTTGTGGGGGCCTTAGAATATGCTCGAATGGGAATTTTAAAAAACTGCATTTCAAGAACATATTGGTGTAGGGTTGTCCCCCATCTTTGTCCCCTTGAGAAAATAGTGATGGCTGCCGCTCAGGTCGTTCCTATGCCTCCGGTCCTCCATATGGATGATGAAAGAACCTTTAGATCACTGGTGATGACCAAGCAGTTAGCATTACCAACCTGGACTTTGTATTTGAAATTTGGTTTTCAGGCTGATTCCTGCCTACTGCAATGATACGGCCATTAGACAACAAGACTTTCAAAAGTTAAAAGGCAATAAGTCCGTCTCCTGGTAACGATGCTGAAATGTAGATTCAGATCGTAAATAAGGAAATGCGATGAGTACATTAAACAGACATAGAAAAATGGATTTCTGTCTTTTGTAGTGAGGTAATTGGGCACCACTGCTGGGCAGGAGCTGGTGCTATTGAGCTGGCTATAGCTGCCACAGGTTGATAGGCAGGTGATCAGGCAGCTTCCACCAGGGGCTGCACAGGAGGCCTACCTAATATGCTGTCTGCCCTAAGGGCCTATGGGAACACAGTTGGATTATTATGTTAATGCATGAGCCTGCTGCCCTCTTCCTATCCCAGCTGGGTTCCCTGTTGTTAGGAACTGCTTTGCACTGACAGTGGAGTAATATGCTTCATGATTGAAAGGGCAAAGGGGCTTGGAAGAAAAAAAAAAAGAATAGGCCTGCACAGATATGTAAATGAGGGAAGGAAATCTGTAGGATGATTTCACCCTAAGTATAGAGAGAAAGTTTATTAGAAAGTTCTTTTTCTCATAGTAGTCTGTAAAATCATTTGTTTCTTAATTACTTTCTGTGCTTGCTCTCCTTCCTGACGCTGGTGTGTAGTACATGGCAATGTTTTCCAAAGCAGGCTCTTAGCTTGATTTGTTTTCAGCTAAGATTCTCTAACACACTCGTACCCAGGTAGAGTGCTGACGGTAGTGCATTTTTTTTGCACCTTCATTGCTCTTAATGTTTGTCGCTCAGTTATTTCACTTTATTTTATAGAAAAGTTATTTTGTGTTGACATCACTTTTATTTCTCTTTGTGTTGACATCACTTTTATTTCTCTTTCTTTTTGATGAAGCTTTAGAAAATGGCATAAACCTGTCTTTTGTGAGCAGGTGGGGTTGGAGGTGATGGAATGGGCGGATGGGGTGGAAGGATGTTTGAGGGAGGCTTCTGAGTTTGGTGTGAGTGGGCATTCAAATTTCAGTAGCATTTTGTTTTCAGTTGAAGTTTTTAATGTTGTTGCCATAACATAGTGGAGAGTGTGAGCTTTGGTCTACAGGCCTGTACAATCCCTGGCTTTACTAATTACTGGACATCTAATTTTAGATAAATTACTTTACCACTCATTCACCTCACCTGTGAAATGGGTGTAATATGAATTTTAAGTGAGAAGATAATGAATAAAAATCACATAGAATGAGTACTCATAAATGTTTGCCATAATAATGATACTTAATTATCTTTATAACAGTTATGATTTAAAGTTATTTTATTATTATTTTAATATGTAGGACTGTATGCTTTCAGTGGATCAAAGATTTTTCCTTTCCCCCCCAATTAGCTACTTTTACCTTCTCATTCAGCCTCACCAAATGGGAGTGACTATAGTTTCAACCAGAATTTGGGACAAAAATATTCAGATAGACATTATTTTACCTAAAGAGTTAATGCTAAAATATATTCTTAAACAAATAGTTTTATAATAAGCCATACTTCAAACTCTAAAAGAAAATTGAATAGATAATTCAGTATTCTAGACAGCTTCTGGAAATACTTTTAGTGTATGTCTAAAATTGGGAAAGTTTCCAAATATTCTCATATGTATAGCTGTTTCTAATACATTTATTTATTTAAAGTAACTTAAAATGGCAGTATATGACTAGGAACTATTTTAAATATATCTGTTGTGCTTATACTTAGTTAGCACTGCACCTATTGCACGAGATGATGTATGCGAAGGTGATGGGCGCTCAGCCCCTGGCACACATTGAGGGACTGGGAAATGCTGGTCATTGTGTTTAGTGTCCATGCACATCCCGTAGCAACAGCACAGCCTGCGTTAGTAATGCTCCGCAGATTTAAAAGGAGAACTTCAGGGAGATTTTCAAGGTCAGCAAATGCAGAAAATCTGGGTCTAGTATAGGCTCCGCAGGCTAGCTAGTAGGATGGTTACCATATAACTAGTGAAAAAGAATCCACGTGGTTCTTTATAATTATTTTAATACTCCTCAGAAAACTTTGTTAAAGTTTAAGGTAGATACCTGTGTTATATTAGAAAAGAGACTCCTTTCTGGAAAGGTAATTGAGCATTTGACTTTACTCATACAGAGTAAAGGGAGAAGGAACCATTTCTATCTAAGCAATCTTTCTCTGTGGTTATAGCAAAAATTTTTTATAACCCATCTTCATATTACACAGTTAGTTATATGTATGAGGTGTGTGCATATGTGTTTGGAATGTAGATATGTGCATATGTGTACATGAATACACATGTGGGTACGTGAATATATACATATGTATGCATATCTATAGCTATATATAATATATGTACCTACATCACAGCATCTAACATATAGGTGAAAAAGCTCATTCCTTAAAAATGGCATTTTAAAGAATGTATTAAGTTTTAACAATAGTTGTTAAGTTGTTAGGACTTTGAAGAAAATACTTCAATGGAAGTAATAAGACCATGAGATGGGTGGAGAAATAGTCAAAGGATTATACCTTTTTTTTTGTCTTTGTCCTCCCACCAGCTAACAGTGCAGGCTGCACATGCTGCCTGTTGTCTGAACGTAGTTACACGTCTGCGCCAAACACAGCCGTTGTACACAGAAAGAATTCCACCACGGCATAAATAATAAACTCTGTTTTAAAGGAAGTCTGCCTTGACAAAAATCTGTGTAGTTGATTTGGTTTAAATAAATGTTTGTCCATTGCTTGGTTTTCTTTAAAGTAGCTTTGGATTTGACATATCCTATACTCCCTTGTAAACTGAAATATTTTCCAAGACAGGGGTCACATCCTACCTTAAAAAAAGAAAAATCCCTGTTCCTTATACACAGTAGGAATTCATCAAATGCTTGTTGACTGAATAGTTGGGTTGATTTTGATGATAATGCTCAGATTTAAGTCCATGGATCCTAGTGTTCCTTGTTTTCTCTTATCTTTGCTTAGTTCTGTTCTCAAAGAAGCATTATCTACCAGCCCTTTGGCAGCTTTGTGAAGCTGCTGAGTTAAATTCCAACTTCTCCGACACGGGTGGGAACTTCTGACTACCTTCCTTCCTGCACCAACCATTTACACTTCTTTGCGTGCTACCCACATTGTTATTTCATCAGAGGCAGGAGAAAGACCAGAAGTGGAGAAATGATGACTGGATTGAGATACGCTTCACAGGAAAGATGCAAAGATTCTGCTAGAGCAGTTGGTTTCTGCCTGCATAGAAGCCATTAGCTTCTCCAGTGTCTGTGCTGTCCCTCTGGTTGTGTTCCCACTCAGCCTTTGCTTTTCGGGTGACATTAGGAGTACCCCGAATGGTTGTCTTATGTCAAACCCCAATGCTATTTAGAATTGTTAGGGCTCACTCCTCCGTAGAGCTTTGTTCCACGTTCTTCCCAAGACTTCTTTCAGGTTTTCCCCCCAAAAGTAATAAAGAAAATTTTTTGTTGTTGAATGTTTTTCTAGGTCTCACAAATCTCTAAACTTTAACAAGGAATTCTGCATAACGGGTTGATTCTAAAATCACAGTGAGTTATAGTGTAAGAAATAAGCATTGCATTTAAAAAAAGGCTTGCCTCACACTCTAATATCCATCCTTCCTTCTTCCCACTTTAAAATGTTTGTTCCTGTTTTTCCAAATTACCAGAAATTTTATCTCTATTTCTGGATTGCTAATTTGGCAAATCATTGAATAATGGTTCTCACCACTTAGCAACATAATATTGATGATGATATAGTTAATAATAGCTCATATTTATTAAGCAATTACTATGGTAACACTTTACATGAATTGTCTCATTTAATTGTCGTAAAATGCTTACAAGTAAATACTAATATTACATCCATTTTTGAGATGAGGAAACAGAGGCTTGAAATGGTTAAATCAAACTTGTTGGAGGTCCTCTAGCTGTGGAGCTGGATTCAGGCCTAAGTAAGCTAAGTCTAGTGCCCTCTAGTGCCTGCATATCTCATGGCTGCTTCAGGTGGTTAAATTACATACTGAAACAAAGCCCCCTTCTCCCCCATTGGCCTCCCTCCAATCTGTGGGTTGTGGCCATATCTATTGTTGTGCAGGTGGTTGTATCACATTAGTCATAAAAATGTTACATAGATCTAGGAGGATGGGTCGTGGGTAAATGAGAGAAAAACCATACTAATGAGTGTTTTTTTTTTAAACTCTACTTTTCAGAGTTGACTGGCTAGGCAGCCTAGCACCTTGGTATTATCTCATACTTATCTCAAAGGAAAAAGTAAGAGCTAATCTAACTCCTAGTAAAGCTTGGCAGCAAAAGTTGTATGAATAGTGAATAGTTAACAGGAAGCTGACAGTTGAAGAGAGTAAAAGGCAGAACTTGAATTTGCATTAACGTCCTTAAAGATAAACCCAACCTTGGAGCTAACAATCTGGTAAGTGCACAAACAAACCTACAGAGAAAAGTACCAAAAAGAATCTTGGGCATAAATAAATAAGTCAGATCTTTACTGCACGATGAAGCCTGACCTAACTGCCGATGCCAATGGAGAAGATGCTGCAGTAAACCTGGCTTTCGGCAAGCAGTTAGATTTTATATTAGGAGTCTCGAGAGCCCCCCAAATGAAATTTCCTGAGGCATTCTATCCAAGCTTGCCTCCAGAGTGAAGGTGTCTTCTGGGACCTGTTTGAGAGGATCATAGTTAAAATGGACAACTGAAAACAGGTGCTCTGTCCTAGACTTTCCTCCTAAGGTCTCACATTTAGATCCTGTCCTTCTGCAACAAGACCGTGGGTTTATGACTGTCCAGATTTCACCACTGATTCATTTCACGTATTTCTTTCAACCTCAACTTCTCTGAACCTTATTTTTCACATCTATACAATAGAATAATACTTACCTCATAGGGTTATTTTGAGGATTAATTAACGTAACGTTGATTGTCTGGCATATAGTAGGTGCTCAATAAATGTCAGTTTTTTATTTCTGCTTACGGAATCCTATTTGGAAGGAAGAGTAAAGTAAAAGAACTGAGGTCATTTCACTGTAAATTCCTGGGTCTGAAAAACAGGTTTTGTCTCTTGCTCTTCTAGAGTCTTATGCATCATCTCTCATTTAAGACCCTGTGAGCTTCTGATCTAGGGGGAAAAAATGAAATTCAGTTTGATTAATGAAACCTCTTGAAAGGCAGTTTTTAAACTGTGCTAAAGCTAGGTTAAATGGGAGCCAAGTGGGGCCATTTCCAAGGGTTTTGGAGGTGAAGCAATTTGTTTTTGTACTTGTATCAGTGCTTTTACTCTTTTTGATCTAATTTCTAGTCCCTGAGGTTCCATAATAAAGTCTTCAGTATTATACATTTTTATTTAACATCTTTTTTGGATTCTAATTTGCATTTCAGATAATATAACAAAATGTATGTGTTTCAAATATTCACTGCATAACTGTGATTAGAACATGTAATCCCTCAAAAGATGTTAATTGCAATTTAAATTCACTCTGAATTTAATTAAGTGAGTTGGGGAATAGAAAGTGGATGTAAGGAGTAGTTAAGGGAATACATTTTTTAAAAGCATCCGTATTTTTTCTAAAAAAACGTAAACCTCTTTTAACTTTAAGATTAGAAAGATAAAGGAAATACAGGAGACAAGGGGAGGAAGCAAGTTAAAGGACATATTAGAAAAATCTAAAACCATGTTCATACTTTGGATCATGAATTTAAGCTAATTGTGGTTAAAGAAGGAGGGCTGGTTGGAGTAACTTTCTCATTTATATTCTTAAAGAGTCTTTCAGTACATGTTCACTCACTTGGTGACTAATAAAGACTTCAGTTCAACTGAGATCTTTAAGAACTACCCAGAATGATTGGGAAGGAAGTGGCAACAGAGGTCTTTCAATCCAACTGTTATCTGATGCTTCAGTCTTCCTTTACAATATCCAGGCCAAGGGGGTGCTTTATGAATAATTAGATGTAATAGGCACTTTGAGCCTAGACAATTCACATTTAAGCAGTGTTTTTCTATACTATTTTTTTCCTTAAAGTTTTCTTGGAACATGTTTTAAATCAATTAGTTGTAAGATGATCTAAACACACTTTTAAATGCAAAGGTACCATTCCTATTTTTAAGCCATTTATTTTCACATGTGTCTAGAAGGAGAAAATATTTACTTCGTAAACCTGTTTTGAATGAGTCGTACTATAAATGTGGCGCACAAATCACAGCAAGAGGGAGGGAGAGAGAGAGAGAGAGTGAGAGAGAAAGAGAGAGGGAGAGAGTTTTGTTAGTTGTGATACTGGCTACCTAATATTCTGTTGGACGCTATGAACAGATAATTTTTTAAAAACCAAGTTTCAAAGTTTTTTGTAATATTCTCTTAGTAGAAGAAATATTTCATGTGAAAATTTAGGTGAGAAGCTCTATCTTTGTTTCATAAGAAATTGAGCTTCTTAAAAAAGAATCATCAATGTGACTTTATCTGTGAGAACAGAGTTCTTTGATTTTATCTGTACTATTGTAAGTAGGAGTTAAGGGAATACACGTTTATAAATGAGTAAATAATAAACTCTGTTTTAAAAGCAATAAAAATTGTTTTTACCTAAGATACTGTCTGTGGCTTTAAGTATTTAAACCTTCATCCATTTTGCTTGCAACTTAAAATCATTCCACATAAATGTCTTCATTTATTTGCAGTTTAATTTTCCCAAAATGACTACTCTGATAATGGCTGTCATGGGCTCTTTTTTAATAACATAATGTAACATTACTGTTATTCTTAATGAAATGACTTTTTTTCTTTTGGGTTACATTCACATTTATCACATAAACGTAATTTTTGGCCAATGGCATATCAAGGGAAAGGTTTACCATTCGTTCGCTGTCCTCAAGCACATTGTATTGTGGCATCTCCTAGTGACATACAACATTCCAAAACAACTTATTATAAAAGCAATGTGTATTTTTAGTGAATGATATAGAAAATATAGTTAAACAAAACAAAGAAGATGCCATAATCCCACTGGTCAGATAACCATATTGATATTTTATGTTTATCTTCTGGACTTTTTTATCTGCACGTATGTTTAATAATTTGAGATCATATATTGCATACTGTTTTATATTCCTAGTTGTGCACTTAACAATATATTGTGAACATGTCTCTGTAATGTTCTACAACATCCTTTTTAAATGCTCACTATTCTCATGTGTGGATATGCAGTGATTTATTTCAGCCCCTAGTAAGTTTTGCTATTAAAAAATAATGCTATGATAAAAATCCTTTTAGCCAAATCTTTTCTTGGAAATGTATTATTTTCTTAGATAGAATTTTAAAAGTGGAATTGCCGGGTCAGGGGGTATGTATGAACATTTTTAAGGTTGTACTGCTTACTGCAACACTTCCAGCAAGGTTAGAATGGATGTGAAAACACTTTTCCTGGAATTCTCAATCATGTGCATTATTATGATTTTTAAGAATCTTTGCTCATTTGATAGTCCTCCCCCTACATTACTTTTGTTTTCTCAGTGAAGGTTGGTCCATGTTGTAAAGATGAGGAACTCATGTAATATTTTATAAAAATGTGTATTTAATAAACATTTTAATTTCATCTCCCCTACCCCCAATTTCTGTTGCTTATATTTAGAGTAAAATCCAGAGGGCAACATTTAAAAAAATTGCTCTGTTTATTTTAATTCAACCCAAAGAAACACGCGTTGTACTTGCCAAATGTGTTGTTTAACTAGATGTTTAGCCATGTTAGAAATGGTGCCTGTAGAAGGGTCTGGGAACAATAGAGACAAGACCTTTAAGCTTTTTTTTTCTTTAATCACGTCTTAAGATCTTGGAAAATCTGAACTTATAGAAGAATGTTTGGGCCACTGTTATTACAGTGAAACCTTCCGGGGGTATCTTCTCTGGTAATTTTTTTTTTAGAGAAAGTCACTTACAGACAGAAAACGTTTGACTAGAAGAAAGCCTCAGGTTGTCAGAGTTACTTACACACCGCTGTTCAGCTGGGCCTCTTTATTAAATCATCTCTTGGCAGTCCATTAGTTGTGTGCAACAGCTATTGTATGGCCCACTAAGCTAATATACCTTCAACCACTAACAGAAGGATAACCCTAATAAAAATTTGAAGTCAATTTAGTGCTTCACTGCTTGCTGACTAGTGTTTTACATTTTAGTGCATCTGTACAATTTCCATTCCGTGTATTTTTTTTGATATTCACATATATCTTATCTACATAGTATATTAGAGTCAAATAAAGATTAACGGCCTAAAGAAGGAGAGTGTTTGGAAGCTCTTCCTTGAAATCCTGACTCAGCCGCTGCCAGAAACTATGTGATCGTGAGCAAGTCACTTTCCACGGTGAACTTCTGTCCGGTCCCTATTTGTGAAATTAGGGAATTAGGAAGATGGTTTCTAATGTGTCTTTCTGTGTTGCTCTATTATTTGTGGAAAATTTTAATTACATTCTGCCGAATCTAACACATTGAAACTTTTTTTTAACTTCAGCTATGCTTTTATAGGGAACAAAAAGAATTGCTTTGTTCTGCCCCTTATAAATATTTGAGTAACTAGAATAAAAAATAGAAAATTCACTTTAGTTAGTGATAAATGTTGCAGTAGAAAGCTCACTTAATTGTAATGGCTGTGTGTGGAGCCAATGAGTGATAGAGTAATCAGAGGGATTGTTTTATAAACTGTGTCTAACCAGTGTACTGTATACCTGAAACTAATAAAGTTAAAAAAAAAGAACACTACTTAAAGTCAGTTAACTCTAAAAACAGAATTAGCTTTTAGTAATAATTACTGAAAAATTTGTTTAATTAGTTTTTATTTTGAAAAAACAAAACTAAATTATGAAAACAAGCTTATTTTATAATTCATTTAATAAAATTTAAGTTATATTATAACTGTTCACTAATTCTTGAAGAGAATGAGGAAAGAATCTCATGTTATTTTGGAGGGCAAGGGATCATTGTAATTTTCTCAAGAAAATTGTATGATGACATAATATCACAGCCTTCCCACTTATTTGTTTTTTCAACACAATCATAAAGAAATAAATTTACAAAAAGAATTTAGACTTCATTAATTTTCACAGGTGTTCTCATTTAAAAAGAATTCTGATTATTCTCCTTTCAAGCACTTATCTTGTCAGTTATTTTTTTCTTACTACTTGTCATTGTCTTTGTTCTGATTTCATTAACTTAATGAAATCCTGCATCTTCCTTAGGACTAACACTTATATTTAGCAAGTTATTTACATTTTATTTGCTGTGTATGTTTAAAATACTATAAAATCAATGAGAGTAAACTAACTAAAGCTGAGTACAGAGGCAGGTATTATTGTGAAATCATATTTGGAGTATGAGTGTGGGAAGGGAAAATGTTTTCTTGGGAATCATTTTAGAAACGATCAGCTCATTAGTGAACCTTCTCCAGCTATAATGTCTGTTGTTTCCATGTGAAACCTGGCCTCTTCAGAGACTTGGAGAATGAGAAGTTGTACAGTTGACCCCTGAACAACGTAGGGGCTGGGGATCCGGACCCCACCCCCACTCCCTGCAGTGAGAAATCTGTGTATAACTTTTGACTCTCTCAAAACGTAACTACTGATAGCCTACTGTTGGCCAGAAGCCTCACCAATAACAAACAGTTGATTAACACATATTTTGTATGTTATGGGTATTATATACTATATTCTTACAATGAAGTCAACAAGAGAAGAAAATGTTAAGATAATCATAAGGAAGAGAAAATACATTTACAGTGTTTATTGAAAAAAAAAAATCCACTATAATCGAACCTACACAGTTCAAACCCATGTTGTTCAAGGGGTTTTATATTTGCCTTCTCATTTAATCCTCAAAAAACTTTTATGAATGGATATTGTTTATTCCCATTTAATAAAATAAAGAAACTGATGAGATTTAAAGAGTTTTCAGAGCTGAGTATGCCACCAACTTGTTTTGAAACAGCTGTTTGATTTTGTTATCAATGCTGTTTCTAGTATTTCACAGGTGCCTCTGATGATTTTAAATTAAAACAGTTTATTGGACATGAAATTTTTATCATCTTTAAATGAGTATAAAAGGAAGTTATCTTTTTTGAATGTCAGATAAGGCCATAGAGTATCCACATTATATTACTGTTGAAAATGATGACTTGAAAAGACATTTTTATAAATTATAAGCAGAGCTCTGAAGCTGAAGCTTTCATAGGTAGTAAGTAGTAATAGTAATTCTGTAGATTTGATTAATTTATGTTTTTATTAGGTAAAGTTTTATTAATATTTATTGGCATTTTCTGTGTAAGCCTCAAAACAAAGTAAATATGAAAAAGCTTAACCATACTGTCATGCAATTATATTTTTCTTTGTTCATTATTAAAATTTTATAAAATTTTATTTTATTATTTTTTTAAATTTTATATTATTATTAGTATGCAGTACATTGGTTAGACATTTATATACTTTATAAAATGATCCCCCTAATTGCTCTTTCTCTCCACTGGCTCTCCTCCTAGCCATTACTTTACTGCTGACTACATTCCCTATGGCAGCTCCCCCTCGCCATGACCATCTATCAACTACTCATTTATACTTCTTTCGCCCTTCATCCCTTTCTCCCAGCCCCCCAGCCTCCCTCCCCTCGGCTGTCACCTGATTGTCCTATACATTTGTGAGTCCGTTTTTGATTAGTTTGTTCTTTTTGTTTCTTAGATTCTGCATATAAGTGAAATCATATGGTATTTATCTTTCTCTGACTTACTCAGCATAACCTCTAGGTCCATTCATGTTGTTGCAAATGGTAAGATTTCATTTTTTTAATGGCTGAGTAATATTCCAATGTATATATGAACCATAACTTCTTTATCCAATTGTCAGTTGATGAGCATTTACGCTGCTTCCATATCTTGGCTATTGTGAATAGAGCTGCTGTGAACATAGGGATGCATCGATCTTTACAAATTATTGTTTTAGTTTTCTTTGGATAAATACCCAGACGTACAATTGCTGGGTCAAAAGGTAGATCCATTTTACATTTTTTGAGAAACCTCCAGATTGTTTTCCATAGCGGCTGTACCGATTTGCAATCCCACCAACAGTGTATGAGAGTTCCCTTTCCTCCACATCCTCACCAACACTTGTCGTTCTTTGCTTTATTGATGATAGCCATTCTGACAGGTGCGAGAACTCATACAGCTCAACAACAAAAAAAACCCCAAACAATCCAATGGAAAAATGGGCAGAAGACCTGAACAGATATTTCTCCAAAGAGGAAATAACAGATGGCCAATGGACATATGAAAAGGTGCTCAAGGTCACTGATCATCAGAGAAATGCAAATTAAAACCAGAATGAGATATAACCTCACACCTGTCAGAATGGCTATCATCAATAAATCAAAAATTTTATAAATTTTAAAAGTTAGGTTAATGGATGCAAAATTTACAGATAGTAAAATTCACCCTTTTAAAGTATATAGTTTTGGAAAATATATAAAGTATGCAAACACCACCATAATCAAAATATAGAACATTGCTTTCATGCCTCTTTTCCCTCCGCCTACCTGCACTCCCTGATAGCTAGTGATCAGAATCTGTATAGTTTTGCCTTTTCCAGAATATTTTATCAGTTGAATCATATAGTACATAAGCTTTTGTGTCTGGCTACGCTTACTTAGCATAATGCTTTTGAGAGTCATCCATATTATTGAACCTATCAGTAGTTCATTCCTTTTAATTGCTGAATAGTATTCCATTGTATGGGTGTATCACAAAGCATTTATCCATTCATCAGTTGAAGGACATTTGGGTAGTTTCCAGTTTGGGGCTGTTTCAAATAAAGCTGCTCTGAGCATTTGAGTACAAGTCTTTGTGTGAATGTATCTGTCCTTTGAGTAAATACCCAGTGTTGGGGGATGGTTGGGTCACATGGTAAGTCTATGTATAACTTTAAAAGAAAAAACTGCTAAGCTATTTTTCCACATTGGCTGTATCATTTTGTATCCATTCTAGCAATATATGAGAGTTCTGTTTGGTCCACATCCACACCAGCACTGAACTGTTAGCTTCTTTTAAAGTTTTAGCAGGTCCATAGTTGTTTCTCAGATTTTAATGCGTTTCTCTAACAACTAATGGTGTTGATTTGCCATCCATATCTGTTCTTTAGTGGTGCCTGTTCAAATCTTTAGTCTACTTTTTAGTTTAATTGTCTTACTATTTAGTTGTAAGAACTTTTTAAAATATATTCTCTATAGAAGTTCTTTATTAGATATGGTTTGCAAATACCTTCTCCCAGTTTGTGGCTTGTTTTTTCATTTTCTTAATAATGTTTTTGAAGGAAAGAAGTTTTAAATTATGTTGAAATCCAATTTGTCATTTTTTTTAGTTATGATTTTTGAATCCTATCTGAGAAATGTCGCCCTAACCCAAGTTACGATTTTCTTTATATTATCTTCTAGAAGTTTTATAGATTTAGCTTTTACATTTAGGTCTGATTCATTCCAACTTATGTTTTGTATATGATGTGAGGTAAGGGTCCAGGTTCTAGTTTTTTTTAATTGCATATAGATAGCATTTACCACTTAAAAAGATAATCCTTTTTCCATTGAGTTACTGTAACACTTGGCACAAATCAATTTACCATATATATATAAACCCATTTCTGGACTTTCTATTCTGTTTCATTGATCTATATATCTCTCTTTAAGCAAATAGAACACTGTCTTGATTAGAGTAGCTTTATATCAAGTGTTGAAAATAAGTAGTAATTCTTAAGTTTGAGTCTTCCAGCTTTTTTTTTTTTAAGAAAAAGATTTCCAAATAAATTTTAGTCATCTTGCCATTTTCTATGAAAAAGCCTGCAGAGATTTTGATTGGGATTACATTAAATTTATAGATCAATCTGGAGAGATTTGACATCTTCATACTGTAGGATTCTAATTTATATATCTCTAGTTATTTAGGACTTTAAATTATTCTTTCAAATATTTCATGTTTTTGATATGCTGTTATAAATGGTATTTTTATTAATTTCAATTTCAAGTTTTTCCTTGCTCGTATATGTAAATGCATTGATTTTTTTATGCATAGATCTTATATTCTTCAACATTACTAAACTCATTATTTCTTGTAGTTTTGAGGGGAGAGTGGAAGAGTTTCTAAAATCATATAATTTGTGAATAAACAGGTTTATTTCTTCTTTGTCAGCATGTATGCCTTTTTCTTTTTCTTGCATTATTGCATGGCTAGGACTTTTAGGCCAATGTTGGATAGAAGTAGTAGTAAGAATAGACATTCTTACCTTGTTCCTGATTTTAGGGGGAAAGCACTCAGTCTTCCCCCACTAAGTATGATGTAATCTGTTCAGTTTTGATAAAGATACTCATTATCAGATGGAGAGAATTCTTATCAATTCTAGTTTTCTGAGAGTTTTTATTATGAATACATGTGGAATTTTGGCAAATACTTTTTCTCTACCCATTGAAATGATTATTTTTTTTAAAAAAACAACGTTTTACTAATTGTTTTATAACCACAGCAAATGAGTACAGAGAATGCCCTATAGAAAACAACACAAAGAATCAAGATCAAGGTGTTCCTTTAGGCAAGGCTGAAGATTTCAGTCTCTGATATTTGAAATTTAGGCGGCAGTCCTTGTTTTTGGATGGATCACTGGGTGTGTAGCACAGTCCATGCTTTTAACCAGATTTGAACAGAAGAGTGGCTACCTGGCCCAGGTAGAAGTAGATAAAGGGTTTGGTTTCATGTGTCACATAACTACTGAAGTTCCTCCCCACGATGCAGTGCCAGGTGGGGTTGTACTTCTTGTCAAACTCCTTCTTAATATGGGCCACAATGTTCTTCTCTATATTGTATTTCTCCAATGCCTGAGTGGCACACTCCACCGAGTCTCCTCCAACATTTCATATATCGGCATTTTTGATTACTGCTTTTAGGTCGCATATGTTACCTGGGAGACGTGGGAGACGAGGCCGGGCAAGAGGTTAGGAGTTGGTGTAAAAGAAAAAATCTGTTGATAAGGTGAATTGCCTTGATTGATTTTCAAATCTTAAATCAACTTTGCATTCCTGGAATAAACCCCACTTGGTCATGATGTATTATCCTTTTTGTATATTATTGGATTCTATTATCTCACATCTGGTCCTGGAGAGTTCTTTGTGGAAAAGTTTTTAACCACACATTCAACGTTTTTAATATATAATGGGCTATTTAGGTTATCTATTTTTTTCTTCAGAGAGCTTTGGTAGTTTGTATGTTTGAAGGAATTTGTCCATTTCATCTACGTTGTCAAATTTGGGGGCATAAGGTTGTTCACAATATTCTCATTTTTTAAATATCTGAAAAATCTCAAGATGTCACCTCTTTCAATCCTGATATTAGTGATTTCTATCTTCTCTTTTTCTCCTAGAGCAGAGAGGAGTAGACTGCTGCTTGCAGGCTAAATCAGGCCTGCTGCATGTTTTTGTATAGTAAGTGAGTTAGGAATGGTTTGTACATTTTTCTAATGGTTAGAAAAAAAATCAAAAGAATAAAATTTCATGGTGTGTAAAAATTAAATGAAAGTCAAATTTTAGTATCTATTGATAAAATTTTATTGGAACATGATCACACTCAATATATTATATATTTTCTATGGCTGCTTTAGTGGTACAATAACAGAGTTAAGAATCTATGACCATATGGGCTACAAAACCTAAAATAATTTAATATGTTGCTGTGGTATAATAAAAAGTAGTCTCTGTCCCAGGTTCTTGGCACAGACCTTCAAAAATCTTTGGAATTCCCTGAGTGATATGAGTATCTTTGTTATGCTAATGAAATGGCTCTTGATGGGCATCTAGATAACTTCAGTATGGGGCTGGTCACCAAAAAGGCCAACCATGTGATTGGAGGGATGGTTGGGACTTTTAGCCACTTAATCTCTAGGGAAAGAGAAGGAGCTGGAGATTGAGTTCAATCATATGGCCAATGATTTCATCAGTTATTCCTACATAAAGAGACCCCAATGAAAAACTCCGGACACTGAAGCTCAGTGACACTTCCTGGTTAGTGAACACGTTGATGCGCTGGGAGAGTGATGGGCTCTGACTCCACAGGGACGGCATGGAAGCCCCCAGACCTCACTCTCTGTGTATCCCTTATGATAAAACTGTTGATTAAGTATAGCACTTTCGGTGAGTTCAGTGAGTTGTCCTATTGAGTTATTGAACAACAGGGGGTCATGGGTACCCCAAAATTGTAGCCATTTGGTGAAGTGTTGGTGGTCTGGGGACTCCTGAAGTACAGCTGATGTCTGAAGTGAGAGCTGTCTTGTGGGGGACTGAGCCTTTTAACTTCTGGGGTTTGTGCCAACTCCAGGTGGTTAGCGTCAGAACTGTATTGCAGTCTATTCAGTTGGTGTTAGACCAATTGGGTTGAAATGGAACAGTGACCTTTTACAGAAAAAGTTGACCACTCCCTGTTCTAAAGGTATATCAGTTTTATTGATTTTTTTTGTCCCCCAAAGAACCATCTTTTGATTTCATTGATCTCTGTTGTCTTTCTGGATTTGATTTCATTAGTTTCTGCTTATATCTTTATTTAATTTCCTTCCTGTGCTCATTTTGTGTTAAATTTGCCTTTCTTTTTCTAACTTTTTTTTTTTTTTTACCTATGGAATTATGCTATCTCTTCCCATCTTGGTATTCATGGTTGCAGATTGAAATTGGCCATGGTGGGAGTATTTACAGAACGAAAATCAGCAAATATTACAAACTGGTGTCCTCCCTTCACCCTGAGAGCCAGTTGTTAAACATTTACTAGCATACTACCTCTAACAGCAATTACATAGCTCTTTTTAAATTTTCTGAGGGGACCGAACATAAAAGGATGACCTCAATGAAAACTTAATTCAAAAAACGAAAGGACTTGCTGGTGAAAAATGTGATTTGAAATATAGATTATAAATCTAGAATTCTAAAAGAGATTATATAGTCTCAGATCCTGAAGTCATGAAGAATAGGATAGGTTGGTTCCATTTGTTACTGATTTCAGTGTACTCCTTTTTGAGGAAAAATGCCTTGATTAGATGATCTGCAGAAGTCGGTTGTAGTTCTGTGGATCTATGGTAAATTATTTCCCAGAAGATGGTAGGAAAGCTATTTTATTGCTAATGAAAAGCTGATGAGAGAGTGATTGCTGAGGGATTGATCCATTGCCCTCTCAAGAAGCTCTGAGATTCTCAGACCTAATGGATGGAAAAGAGCAGAAATAACAGAGTTGGGTAGCTAGAGTCTAAAATTTGTAAGAAACATTAGTTGGTTTGACACAAGTTGTCACTTATGTTTTGTGGATGACCTTCTAAACAAAGTGTTAGGGGAATTCTTGGCCAATTTCTCTCTTGATGTGTGGAAAGCTTAGTTCACATGTTGGCATTAAACAGCTTCCGTTAATTGATCAGAGAAGGGCTTGCTGTATATCACTAGTAGGTATGGAAAACGACTATTTTAAAGGAAATTTTAATAGTTAATTTCTGTGCTGTCATAGTTCTTTGATCCCTTTGATGTCGTGTTATAGCCATTATGATGTCTGTCTTCTAGCCCTATACTCTGAGCTGGTACTGTATGGCATTTATTTTTCTATTCTCAGTGCTTAGCTTAATAAATTGCTTATAAATGTGTGTTGAATGAATGAATGAATGAATGAATAATTAAAGGAATATTTACTTTATTCCTTTTTGGCAGGACATAGGAAACCCAAAAGATTGAAAACAATTAAACTTCAGGGATATTGAGAAATTAGCATTTTAAAAAAGACCCAATGTCAACCAGTGTGTAATATTTTAAGTAAGTTTCATTCAACTTTATTATAGATAGTCATAAGTTCTTAATAAGCTATTAATAAAAAATAATATATATTTTCAATTTAATACAGGATATTCCTACTTACACCCATAGTTTGTTCCTCTGAATATTCAGTGTTAATATAACAAGTAAGACTATTTAGGTAAATTCTTCCTGGCATTATCCTCAACTCCATTCAATTTTTGGTCTGACACTGATTGAGTACCTAATATGGGCACAGCATTGTTCACGGTTGCCTAAAGTTTAAAGAGAGAACCTCTAAAATGTTTGTTGTGCTTAACATACAACATTGATTATATGCTTTTTTCCTAATAAATACATAATCAGTATAAAAACCTTGAAAATAAGCACACATGAAAAAAATATCTATAATCCCATTACCTCAACACACCACTATTGTTTTGGTATATGCCCTTTTTGTATTTTGTATCTACAAATATATGTTAAAAATAAGATGTCAAATAGGCAGTGTGGGTATAATAGAGAGGGTACAAGGAATATCTGGAGATGAGTTCGGTTCTGGCTTTGCCACTCATCAATATGACCTTTAGAAAAATCCTTCATCTCTCTTGACTTCTATTTCTTCATTTATAAAGGGCTTGTTATAGTATCTAAGGGCCCCCTCCACTTGAAAATTCTGATTTCATTGAAACTGAATACCTTTGAAGACAGATTTCATGAGAATGCAATGGAAGGTGTTTAAGCTTATATTCATCTCAATTATGAGACAGATTTAAAAATCTTGAACTAGTATAAATATTGCCTGCTAATAAGTTTTGTTATTATGAACCAGTTATATTTAAAGTAACAAATTTCTCCTCGAGCAAGAGCCACAATCTGAATTGATGATGTTATTTGAGTTGATAAATATGTTTTTAGGAAAATGTTAAAATGAGTCTGGTAAGCCTTTAAGTATGCTACCAGAATAAGAAATACAAGATCACCACTATTTTAAGTTCATGGCATTTTATCAAAATAGCCTACCAAGGAGAAAATCAAAGCAGCTATGTTACTTGATTCCTTTTGCACTTCAAGAAAATTGATTTTGGCTTCCCTCTCCTCCTCTATGCATATTGTGAAAATGTAGATTGATATGCAAGAAGTATTTCATATTATGCACCAAAGCTTTAAAAGTGTTAAAAGGTATCTGGTTTGCCTTAGAAGGGTCAGTTTTCACATTAAACAATTTTCGTTGTACAGTTAAGATGTCCTTTTTCCATTTCATAGTAGGATTTTTTTTGTATGCATTTTAACAGTTATTTAAGAGTCCCATGTGCTTAGAAAGGAATCTGAATATATGTGCCTTTTTAAAAAAACCTCAGCACAATGTAGGTTATTCCATCAATACCATCAAATGACTAGGAGCTGTAGTTGGAACAATATGTAAAAATACAGCTTGTGAAAGATTTCCTTTATTAACTGTCATCATCCGCAGAATATATGTTCAAATAAACGTTGTGTAATAACTAAATTTGAGATTAATAGGCCCCTTAAGAAACAGCAAAGTCATTCAGAATAGTCAGTGAAAAATAGGCTGTAAGACTGTAACATGCACACATTGTCCTGCTTACATGCTCTCTCTGGTGTCATTCCCATTTATCACTGTCGGCGGGCTCTGTTCTCATTAAAACACTCTTGCACAAAAGCAACTTAATTTTCTTAAGAGGAGAGGACACCTGATTCAATTTAGCACCCAGAAACAGTAACTTGAATATATTTTTCCTTGCCTGAATTGAGATGAATAGTTATAAACAAGAATAGCCACCCCCCCCAATTCGCTTCAAGATTAAAGATATTAAATAATTTTTTTCCATTGGTATCAAGAAATGGGCCCGCAGAAATAGGCAAGAAACGTAGCTTACCCTCAGAAAAGCACCTGGATGTTATTTACTCTTAACTTGTATTTCTATGAACTTCTGTTCATCCCTGTAATGTTTTTAAAATAAATGGTTAAAGTGATCATTAAGAGGGTGAATATAATGCTCCATGTTCTAAAATTAATCTTTTTTTAAATTGATGGATGCCTTGTAGCAGTACTATAGTATTCATTTAGATTTATTTGTTGAGATGAAATATTTAACCATGATTTCAAAACAATATTTTACTTTTTAGCTATTGCTGCTTAAAAAATACATAACATAAAATAATGGAATCAAATGAAGAGTGTCCCTTTAATGTTGAGCATGGTGTATAAACTCTCATTTTAACTGATGTCCTATATATTTACTTTTCTTTGGTATGGTTCAATAGCACTTACATGTAATAAAGAAATGTATAACTCCAATTTTACTCGTTATGAGATTTATACAGTGAAAATAGTGGTAATTAAGTAGTCAATATTAAAATGTCCTAGCCACTAAGATGCCGAAAGCCGAATAATTATAATTGACTTTTAAAACAAACAGAATAAACTTTTCCTAATTCTTTTTTTTTTTAATTTTGTCTTTCTATAGCACTTCACAAAGTAACTCACAAGTAAAGAGAAAATATTTTGTGTTTCCATATTTAATTGAAGCCTAAGGATTAGAATTCAATCATTGATGTCTTTCTGTTTTCTTCCAAACTGAACCTACACTTATAAAGGAAATAAATATTAAGGCCAGTTCTCCTTGTGAATCAGAGGCTGGAGTGATATAAATTCACATAGTTGAGGAACTTTTCTATAGTAAGATGATGCAGCTTGGGTCTCCAGCAATCGGCGCCAATTGTCAGTGTTCTTTTCCTTATTTTTTAAATACGTTATGCCATATGCAATGGGAATAAGAGAAGTGCTAGATAAACCTTAATATGCCTACTCAAATTTATTTCTTAGAGGAAGCACTTTTGATTTATCTACTCCACCTGATTAGTCCTTTATTATTTTCTCCCTTGTTATGGAACATGATGTATCAGTTAGGCTTCAAATAATCAAAACTCAGAGGAAAAGTAGCTTAAACAAGAAGGGACTCGTTTTTCTCGTTTACCAAGATGCCTGGAGAAAGGAGGTGCTGGCATTTGTTCTGTGACACGAAACTAGAGTGGCCGTGTCTGCGTTGCTTTTGGTCGTTCTCTTCTGGTTGCAAGATAGCTGTCGCCACTCTAGGCAGAAATAAGGGAAGAAGGGCAGGGCCAGAAAGTAACCCCCATAACCCTCTCCCCCCACCCCCAAGCCTGCATCAATTTATACTATATCCCATTGGCCAGAACTCTGTTGCATGGCAACCCTAGCTTTTCCTTTTTCATGTGTACTTTTTGCATCTTATTTAAAAAGTTGTTTCCTTTTCTGAAGGCATTAAAAATCATCTCGTAAGTTCTTCTAAAACTTTTACAGTTTCGCCTTCCAAACCTGGGTCTTTAATTTGTCTGGTATTTTCTTCTTTAGCATATTGAGAAAGATTCAGTTACTCCTCCTTTCTTAACTGCTTTAGAATGGTACTGTTTTAATATACAGCCTTCTCACATTGTTTGTAATTTTTTTTAAATTGTAAACTTTTGTTCAGTGAGGGTTGTTAGATCTGAGAATCCATTTTGGTCTGGATTATTGAAGTGACCCCAAAGAGATGTTTTGCATTTGCTTCTTTCAAGGCCCCAGAAATTCCACTGGTCTTTGATCCATTTGTGCTTCCCTTGAATCGATCGTTAGTTTGGGATTCTTGAATCACGTGGGTAGTGTAAGTTCAGCCCTGTGCCCACGCTGATGCAGGTCTTATGTTGCTGTCTTGACTTTGTGAGTAGAATGTCCTAGTTGCTCTCACAGAGGGGACAGCCCTTCTGGGTTCTGCTCTGCCTGCCGTGAGTGTCTCAGTTCCTGTTCTCACAGTCTGGTCTGCAGGCTGAAGCCTTCACTGCTTATTGCCTTGTGGGCCGGAGTCGACATTTCCGGGAGAGACCAGTGTCACATGCCTGCTTTACTACTCTGGCCGCGACTAACTGCTACACGTCTAGTACCTGGATTTTTGTTTCATTTTGTTTTAGCTCAACTATACATTTAAAACATTGTGTTGTTGTTATAATTTGTTTACTGAGTGGTGTGAATTTGAGGGTCTTATATTACACGAGATGCCATCTCGCATACTCTTGTTCCCCGCTCCTACCCTCTCCTTCGACAGCATCTCTGGAAGATCTTATGGTTTTCTGGTCACTTTTAGTTACAGTAATAGTCATATATTTAGTAATGAGGATTAACTCTTTGATAATAAGTAATCCGGGACAGTCTAGTTTGAAACTCCGAATTCTCTTCTTTCCCATCCTAGGCCTAACCTGTGTTTTTGAAATACAGAAAATTATACCTTTTTCCTTAATGAATATATACACATATGATAAAAACAGAGCAGGCAGGACCAGTAGAGAAGAGGGCATGATCTGCTTCACTATTATTATTATTTTAAATTTTCTCTTCCTCCCTACGGGCCTCTTTAGAGTCAGGGCGAGAGTAGGACAGGTATACTAGGAACAGTGAGACAGAGTCTTTTCTCGTTGGTGCTGTTGTAATCTGGCCCTCGGTACCCTCTGTCATAGCGCAGAGTCCACATGCTCTCTCCTTCAGCTGGACAGCTTAGGAAAGGGATTCTTCAGAGTGTATCTCACCGCTGGCCCTAAACCTATCCCTTCAGCCTCTTATTGCTGGAGTCTCTTTGCCCTGGAAGGCTGCTATTTTGGGTCTCAAGATGAATCAAATGTGGTGGCGTCGTCGTTGGAAATGTTTACTTGGCCCACATGGAAGTAACAGAACTTTGCCCCAAACACAGTGGACCTGTACTTAGCCCAGTTCCCCCTCGCCTGACCGCACCGTGGTCTGTTCTAGGCAGCCTCCCCACCTTTGCTGTTTCTAGTCAGGAAGCAAGTACCTGTCCCTGGTCCACTGACACACCCTCCTCACCCCGACCCCGGTTCTAGGGGGTGCAGCGTGATGATCCCGAGAGCTCTCACAGCGCGCTCTGCTCCTGTGGCAGCCCAGCGGGCACTTTCTGCCCTCGGTAAACATCCAGCAATGGAAGAGCTTGCTTTTGGTAGAGAACTCTCTGTCCTCATTATCGTCAGTGTTTTTTTTAAAAATTTACCTTTTTATTTCAAATCATTCCAAGTAGCTTATGAAGAAATTAATTTGTTACTGAACTTCCTCAATTTTCCAAAATAATTTAATAAAGACAAGCTATATAATATATAATGAAACTTTAGTAAAATACCATCTATTGGGTAAAATGGGGCTGATGCTGAAAAGCAATATATTATCTAAAAATATGTAATTTAAAGGAAGCCAATCTACTCAGTATTAAAAAACCACCTTAACATGAACTTTTTTTTCAGTTAGCACCGATCTAATTATCCACTCTGTGATTACATCAAGAGATGCACACACTTTGCGGATGGGATCCACGAGTCAATAATGAAAACATTACTGTGCAGGACATGCAGTTAGCACAGAAGTATTCATTCATTTGTTCATTTATTCTTTGATTAAATAATGCTTATCGAGTGTTTACCATGAGCCAGGTGCTGTCGTAGGCACTGAGGATACAATCTTGTCCAAATTAGAACAAATTCTTGCTATGATAGATCATTCTTGTAAAATGGAGCATTCTAAATAGGGAATGGGCAAATTGTTTTTGGCAAAAGAGATAACAAATGAAATCTTATATTTAAAAATCAGTGGACTATCTCCGGTATGCCTCCAGCAGGCAGGGAGAGGGAATCCACACCCTGCAGTAGTCTGCTGTTTGACCCGAGGGGTCCTTCTGTGAGAACCAATTGTCTTTGGAGGCTCAGGTTTGATCTCAGTACATGAGGTTTGTATTCTCTCTAGCTATGTTTGTTTTAATACAAAAATAATAGTGGGTTGGGGGTTTATTTTCAAAATCAAATATTCACACGCTACAGATACTCCTGAAAGATGCCCTGGGTTCATCCCGTGGCTTCTGATCCCCCAGCTCAGTGAGATGTGCCAGGGGGCGTTTAACCTCCAGCTTGTCAGGCAGCCAGCAAGAGCTATCACTAGCATGCAAAGTGATTGAAATCTTAATTTTATTTTAAAATAAAATATTTATTACATTTTTAACAACAAAGGGATTCAAAACGCAAACCATAAATGGCTGAACATCTCCCGGGCCAGCTAACCCTTGTGAAATATAGAAAAGTAACATGTTAAAAACAAAAACCCAAACAAGACAGATGGAACATGATTGATTAAATCATGCCTATGCGACGAAGCTGCCATGAAACCCCAGAAGGAGGGGTTCGGAGAGCTTCCGGGCTGGTGAACACATGGAGGTGTTGAGAGAGTGGCACACTTGGAGAGGGCGTGGATGCTCTGTGCCCTGTCCCCACACCTTGCCCTCTGCATCTCTTCCATTTGGCTGTTCCCGAGTTCTGTGTGTGTGTGTGTGTGTGTGTGTGTGTGTGTGTGTGTGTGTGTGTGTAAAATAAATCAGCAATCTAGTGAGTAAACTGGTTTCCTGAGTTCTGTGAGCCTCTCTAACAAATTAATCAAACTCAAACATGGGGTTGTAGGAACCTTCGATTTGTAGCCAGTGGGTCAGAAGCACAGGTGACAGCTTTGATTGACATCTGAAATGGGGTCTGTCTTATGGGACTGAGCCCTTAACCAGTGGGATCTGACGCTAGTATCAGGTAGACATTTGGCAGAATTGAGTTGACTCGTAGGACATGCAGTTGTCTGAGAATTGGTTGATGGTGGGAAAAAAAACATGTCAAAGGAATTATACACGCTGTTTTGAAACTTGCTTTTTCACTTCATGTATCAACTTGCTTTCATATCAGTATAGGCAGATCATCCTTTTTTAATGGTTGTAGAGTATTCCTTGGTAATTCTAGATTTTATTTAAGTAACTCTGTTGCTCTATAGTAGTGGTAAATTATTTACGTTAAGCATATTCATGTAACTATCGTAATAACAAAAAATATGGTCATAACAAACATGTAGGTATTTAAGATGAGCTTCATTAGATTTCTTCCTTAAAAGACTTTAATAGAGCAGAGAGGCACGTGAGATGCGTCATTTCAATAGTGTGACAAGTGCCATGACAGAGGTATGCTCAGGATGTTGTGGCAGCAGGCATGGGGACACTAAGTCCACCTAGAAGAGTGTGTGTGTGTGTGTGTGTGTGTGTGTGTGTGTGTGTGTGGCTGGAGGAGGTAATTAAAAGCTTCTTGGAAGGACAATGCCCAAGCTGAGTTGCTAAGATCAATAGTAGAGGAAGGGAGAGGGGCGTCCAGGCCAAGCAACAAAGAGGTAGGAAACAGCATGATAAGTTTGTGGAACCACAAGTAATTGAGTGTTGTCAGACTATAAAGTTTGAGGCAGGAAATGAGATCTCTCCTCAGACAGAAATCTGTTCGCGAAGGGCTTGTACACCATGCTAAGGAGCTGAGAATTCCTCATTAAGTCAGAAGACATACCTGTCTCTCATATATCAATTAAATACTTTCTAAATATTTATCATCACTTTTTGGAACATCTGAAAAAAACGTCATTTCTTCACATGCTACAAATGCAGGATTGAACCTACTGTTAGTTTAATTATCTATTGGTGTTGAGCCCTAGATTCTTGGTTCAAGTGTCTGATTTTACATGGTTTCTTAGCCATTTCACCAATGATTGCCCGAGCTCTCTACACGGGAGAACCAAGTGATAACGTGAGTGAGTTCAGATCCATCACCTCTGTCAGAAAAACAACTAAGAATAAGTTGATCTGCAGCATCTGTGGGTACCTAAGATATTCCATCAGTGTTTTTACTGTCATTTTATAAATGCAAGAACACAGCCAGTCCACGTGAAGTATATGGTTTCTGTTTTGGTTAAAAGAGAAAACTGGATGGAGTGCGAGTATTACGATTTGATCTGACAAGTAGTAGGTGATGTTTGTTTCACTTTGCCTTCTGAGTCCTTTTACTTTCAATGATCCATTTTTTAAAAATGCTGGGCAGAACCATTAGTTATTTAGTATAAGGCTGGTGAACAGCACAGGAAAGAAACAAATTTGGAAGAGAGGAGCTCAAGAGGGAAAGACCTCATTCCTTTATTAAAAAGAAAGATTGATCCATTTTACACACAAAATAGGGTCTAGAAATAAAGTTGTTTGTGGGGAAGGTGCATTTCTGTAGAAAGGAAGGCGATGTTTCCTGTTGATCTCACCAAAGCTCATTTAGTAACACCGTTTTATTTATTTTTCTCCACACATAAAACTTTTTCCTGAATCATCCGTAATGGAATTCCAGGAAGAGATGCTAAATACATTGCCGTAGTTTACAGTTGTCATCTGTAACGTTTCACGTAGCCAAACCTTTTTTTTTTTTCACTGCTCCCTGTACAACATGGAACACCATATGCCATTGTCCCTGTCAGGAAGCAAAGGTTTTCCTGGCCTGTGCCTGTGTTCATGCCACACAGGAGCTGTGGTCCAGTGCCATCTTTTATTGATGGGGGCAGCAAAGGAGAACTCTAATGAAATTATCAAAGCTTTGAATTAATTATGAACCTGAATAGGAGAGCTAAGCTCTCTGGAGCCAAGGATCTCATTACCCATGCACTCTCATTGCATCCTCTTCTGGAGCAGAAGGCGTTTCAGCTACAGCTCTTAGCTTGGCTTTGGACTTTATTCAAACTTGCTAAGCTGACATATTCTCCTTCCAACGACGTGGCTGCTAATGTCCATGATGATTAATTTAATTCTGCTCTGGATCTACAGGAGATGTCAATAGGTTTTCTCTGCCCCTCCTTTTGCCTTTTATTTATTTTTCCTTTCTTTCTCCTTATCTTTCATCAAATTGGATGTTATGCAAGTTTCTATCTTTTTTGAATAATGTGTGAAGCTTTTAGGATTCAAGTGTAACTTCATGGAATACAGTGATTGATTTAATGTTAAGTGCTATATTACATCTACTGTGTATTCCCTGGATATTTAGGTAAGCATAAAGTCAAATATTTCTTCTTTGAATTTTTAACATCAAATAGAGGTTTTTCTTTCTTGTTTCTATCTTAGAATGAATAGAATAGTGATAACTTCCACGGTCTTAACAGTGTTATTCATAATTCTACCGTGTGTTGTATGGGAACCTCGGACCTCACCTTTGTGCATATAGTTCATAGGACTTATGCTCCCTGATAGAGAGTAGTTAATATTTGTTTTACAATTCTTATTTTTCTTTCCCAGTAATATGAAATTCTTTATGAATAAATCAACCTCTGATTGTTTTAACTCTAGTAGCAAAATCAATAACTACAAGGTTTCAATTTACAATTGGTGGTGATTCTTTGGTACTGTCATATAGGTTCAGAGAATCTCATGGCAAGCCTTTTCGGCTTGCTTTTGAGACCCATTATTTATGAATTCCTAAGCTGCAGGTCATCTATCTTAGTAAACTACAGGCCACTAGCAATTTTTGTATGCAGTGACTAACTTTGCTTTATAGAGTCAATGTTTTAAGGTTTTAAATAGTAGAGAATGGGAGAATGATAATCTTTGCTTTTTGTTTTCCTATTCACTTTCAGTGAGTTTTTTCCCCCCATTTATTTTCTTTGTAGGCAGCTGCAATATTTAATTCAGCCTTTGGAAGTTTTTTGGTAAGTAAATGTGTTTGTTGTGATGTTGTTTGTATGAAAGATTTTGTGAAATTGGACTTCTTTTACTATTTGGTTAAATATAAAAGTTCTTGAATCCTTTATGTGCCATTATCCATAATCTGGAGAAAATTAGTTAACAAATAAAGAAAATGTTCTCTTACAATATAATTTGGAGGCTTGGTTTTAATATTCCATTTAATGGATTCATGGAATCAATTAAAACACTATGTGTCTCCTTATAGAGATTATGTCAATATATTGATCATTTAATGAGGTCTTTTAGATTATTATTATTTTGTATCATGGGACTGAGGATTTTGAAAAGGAAACATGACCCAGCTGGTCAGAAAGGGAATGCTAATTTACTTGTTGACATGTCATTTATTTTATACATTTCACTGTCAAAGATGCTACTGTCTTAGCTACTTATGAGAAACCTATCTGAAAAAAATTGTAAATGAGGAGATAAATAATGAGTAATTTGCAAGAAAATGCAATAATTTTTTGACATGTGAACTATAAATTCTGTTAAAAGATTAAAAATAATTCATTTCAACTTCCCTAAGTAGAACCAATATAATTAAAAGGACAATACTATTTTAACATTTTTAGTCATTATTTTTTAAATGATGATGTAACATAGACTTGTTTGTGTTAAGAAAGAATGAGAAAGAAACTGAATTTTTTGTTAAATGAATATTTTTGTTTATATTCTTCCTAAAACTTTGCTAAATTCATGAAAATAAAGTAGAATACTATATTTTTAGGTACATAGCTTATTAAGAGATATGTAGTCCAATGAGTTACAAATAATTGAGAATAGAATCAGTGGGGTATAAACTGGTTCACGAATCTAGGAAAAATATCAATTGCTTCTGTTTAAAATGTTCTCGATGTCACTTATTATTGCATATATTTAAATGTAATTTAATCTTTTAAACACATTGCCACATAGTGTTAATTCTGCACCTTGCTATACAACTCTTAATGTTTCAGTGTTATAGAGCTTTTAATTTTGTAGTTTCTGCAAAATATATGTTTAGAGTATGTCTTATTTTTTAAAAAAGAAGTACTAATGGTATTCCTGATGCTATATTACTACTGGTTTCAGAAGAGAGTTAATAGAGTCTATTTCATGAAAATGATCTCTTGAGCTACTTACTTTAGACTCAATAATATTTGTTAAATCATTATTGCATGTGTCCAAGTATTTTTTTATATGTTGTCACAGTTGACAGAATAATATGTTAGATATGATCTTGTTGGAAGCCAATTTTTATTATATTGTTTGGAATCATGCACATCCATTATCAAAACAGGGCGTCCTAAGCTCGATCTCGTACTCATTCGAATGTCTGAGGTAATTGAGAAAATAAGTTTGAGGCCATTGTCTGAATAACTGAAGCAGAATTCACTATTCCTTATTTGGAGAACAAGCTCACCAGGTATAGTTTAAGCCTTGCATTGACTGAACAGTGAGCATATCAGGATATTTGTTCTACAAGGCCCAATTCTTGGATAAGATCCAGTGAAGTCAAACTTGTCTTGGGGATTCTTTAGGGTTTTTATTCTGCGCTTTTACTTCTGAGAAGTTGTGCATTCTCACTCCTTAGTCTTCTGCTCTTTTTTCTCTGTTGATCTTTTATTTTACCTTAATTCAATTAATCAATCAAATGTATCTATTGTGTCCTGCCACATAGCGATAGTTTTCTGGTAACTGTAGAGGATGCAAAGAAATATGGCATGGGTCCCACTAGGTTGTGGAGACGACACGTAGAAAAAGAAATGCAGTGTAAAAGTGAAGAAGTCAAACAAAAGATGTTACTCGATATATGATTTTCAAATGGCAATGGCGGTATACACTCTGAAGTCAAAAGTCAGACAGAAACCATTTCTCTGGGCCTTGAGGTATGATAGGACTTACCTAGTAAGAGAAGAGCGGGAAGGAAATGGCAGAGCAATGGCAGAAGTGTCTTTTCCATTTTTACTTCTCCTTCATTTCTCTTTTTTCTTTCCCAAGGTTGAAAATTATCAGAAAGGATTTGAGAATGAAAATTATGACTAGAGATTTTTTGCTCAAGTGTTATAAAAGAAATAGTTCTATTTCTTTTTTTCCCTTCTCCATTGTAGTTACAATAAACCTTGGATCCTGAAATATAATGAGTTGGAACTGAATCAGTTAGAATTAGGTTCAGCTTATTTAACAGAAAGTAGATATAAAGTGGCTTATACAAGATAAAGGCTAATTTCTCTACTATGTAAAATGTGGAGGGAGGCTGTCCAAGTATGAAACAGTGGCTTCATGGTCTCATGGTGGACCGAGACACCCATCTTCCTCCTCCACCTCCACAGCATGCAGCTTCCTTCCTCAGGTTGCCTCATGATCCAAGATAGCTGCTGGAGCTCCAGCCAAAATGATACCTAGATAGCAAGGTAAAGAAGTGAGTTTAAAGGACAAAAGAGCTCCGTTAAAAGCCAAGTCTGCTTTCTTTAAATAGCATTCTTTAATATTCAGTGTCATACTTGGCAGTAATATCTTACTGCAGAACTTAGTCATATGATCATACCTGGCTACTGGAGAGGTTGTGATGTGTGGCAATTTGCTAGGAGCTAAAAATTGGATTTCTGTTACTAAGGAAGAAGGGAATGAGTATAACGAGGAAGCTAGCACTTTCTGCATATGAGCAGTGTACTGCAGTTGTCAAGATTTTGAAGAAAGAGATTAATCTCAATTAAATGATATGAGAAGGCTTCAGAGAGAAGATGGTGCTTGAGTTGGGCTTAGGAACAGGACTTATCTTAGAGGGGAATTCTGAATTATAAACTTCATGTTTTATTTTGTTAGTCTTAAAGAGTGGTGTTTGGAAAAGTTTTGGAGAAATTTTCTTTATAAATGGAAATTACCTACCTATCCTTAAAATTTAGGATATGGGAAGTAGTGTAGTTTCTGGAGTCAGACTTGTCCGGGTTTGAGTCCTTCCTTGATCAAATACTAGCCTAACCATAAAAGCATCCCTATGTATAAAATGGGGTAATGATAAGACCTAAACTATACGGTTGTGATGAGTATTTAATGGGGTACAATGCTTGTATGATATGGTAGAGATATCTGAGGTAGGTTTTTTTGTCCAAATTCTGCCATGAATTTTGTGTGTATGTGACCATGGACATCCATAAAATGAAGAAATTGTTTATCTCTCACCTACTTCTATGAATGCTAAAATACACTGATTTAGTGGTTATTCTTTGGTTATGAGTGACCATTTCTTTTGTATTTACTTAATGGAATCTGAGGAGTATTTACTTCAGATTACATTAACACTTTGATTGAAAGGCTTTTATTAGAAGATTTTTTGAAGAAAGAACTCTGAAAGCATTCTTGTTGATTTTCAGACATCTGGGTATACCAAAGAAAACACTGTACATATTTATAGCTAGTTTAATAATGTCCCAGGTCTAATTAAAACACAGTGTTTTTAAGAACTAATTGTTACAGAAAAACTTTTCTTTTTTTTTAATGTGGCTAGGCTGGTAATAACCAATGATAGATGAATTCAATTTACATAAATTTCAGACCAAGAGAATATTTTAAAATCATGCCACAGAGGATTGTTTTAAGTTAAGAAGTTGATGTCATTATCTCCTCCTCTCATTTAAATTGTTTGGTTTACAATAATTATGAAGCGTAATAAGTGTTTTGAGATTTCCCTTGATGAGATTTTAATAAAATTTGATAGTCAACCACCCTGAATAACAAAATTTATATGTATACATATTTTTCTATATAAAATTGCACATTTCAGGTTCAAACACTTCACATGTTTTCTTCATCAAAAGAAAGATTAAAAAATAGATATTGGCAACTCTAACAAATTCCAAATGAAAAACCTTTTATTTAATTTAAAAAGATTCAACTATTGAAAAAAACTAGTCACATGATTTGTTAGGCCTCTAGCATTTTTGGTTTGGAGGCTGAATTTGGTGTTTCCATGTCTTCAAGAATTATAGTTTAAAATTTAAAAAGAAAAGAGAATTTTATCTTCTTAGACTCCTCTGACTATTTTATTGTTTTTGGTAACTCCTGATCCTAAAGAAAAGCCCACCCTAGTGAGTGACGAAGTTGATCATGCCAAACTGAGTTTCTAATACTATGTTATAGAACATCATAGCGATTCATGGCAACATAAATGTAAGGATTTCTGAAACAGCCCCAGAGTTATGAACAAAGTTAAGTCATTTTCGAGAATGCTTAATACCTAGTTTAAAGAAGATTGATGAGTCACTGTTTACTTTCTGAATCTCTTCATTAAAAATATTAAGAAATGGGTTTCTTTTACATATATATATATTTTTTCTTTTAAAAGAGTCATTGCTGCTGCTAGAGGAAGCTATTCTAAGATGAATAATTTGTTTCATTTCAGACCAAGGATTAAAGGAACTCCCTGCCTTGAGCTGATGAACTAGCCAGCACATAGTGTTCTTCCCTTCCCTAATTGTTGTTCTGTCTTTCCTCTTTGCTTTGGCTGGTCCTCCATTACAACCCAGCTTTGTAGAAAGATTTGAGTAGTTAACCAATGCATTACAATATTGCTGAAAAAAATCCCAAACACAAATGGTATGTTTTAATAACTTGGGATGTAAGTTTATCAATTTCTTTTATTCTTCCTTTCTTGTGCAAAAACATACTCAGCCATACTTAGAACAGAGAGAAAGCACATTAACTGTGTTACTCATTGATTGCTGGGCAGCAGTGCTATTTAAAATTCAGAGCAAGAATCTCAATTATTAACATAAAGGGTTAAGACTCAATTGTTTAATTTGGTTTTCCTTTCACCTAAATCTAGGATGTCAGTTTTTAATTTAGTTTATGTTGATGGAATACTCCTTTTGTGCAATATTGAATGCTATGCTGATTTTTATCCCCTTAATTTTCTTAAAATCTTAACCAACCCAAACTATTCAGTTGAGATCTTGGTTTTCCCCCAAAAGTTCATGACTTGTTTATAAAACAGGTTTTTATTTTCATTAAGCTTAAATGCCAGAACAAACAACTGAATTTTTAAGCAATATTCAGTACCTCCTTATAGGGTGTTATTTCAAGTTCATCCTTTTTACAGTTAAGAACTTGATAAAATCAGGGTTTAAAATAACCTATCTTAGGCTTTAAAATATCTTATGAACTATGTTCAGACAATGGGAAGCTGGTTTCCACCCTTATATAATGGAATCCATCATCAGGCTGTACATTTCATTTTCTCACTTCTTTGGGCAAATGAACATCATAAAAGCTAGATTGCTGAGAACAGACCACTTTCTCTTCTAAAAAAAAAAAATACCATTGGTTAGTTAGCACTATGGTACAAAATGGGAAAATAGGACTTGAAATTAACACACAGATACCTAGAATCCATTAGATTCAAGGCACTTTTCTAGATATTGAAGCAAATACACGAAACATAGATACACGAAAAAAATAAATAACAAGAAAAGATTTAAGAAGGAGTGAAGACAGGAAGTGCCTTCAATGCATTATTTTTTAAATTTCTTTATGACTTTTGCCATGTTGACATTTGTATTAGGTTAAATAAAACTTAATTTTTAAATTTAAATTAATTTTAAAACAAAAATTTACATAAACAGTATAAATAAAAAAAATCTTATCATGAATATAGAGGGTAACTGAAATTAAATCAAATAGAAAAAAGCTAGTATTAATTCGTAGCTAAATTCTGCAACCTACACAGGGTTCTGAGTCCAGTGCCTACCATCCCAAATATTGAAGTCAGTACAAGTACCAAACCAAGAACTGACCCTTCCTGAAGGACTGCAAAAGGTTTTTTGAAGAGAGTAAATGTAATCATCAATTCTCTGTCCATGTGTCCTTTAAGTCATCCTGCTTTGACTCCCACTTGGGGCACTGTTCTTAAATTTGGAGAACCACCATTCTCTTAAGATCATTTGTCAATCATTTCATCAAAAGGGTGAATTAAAACCATTTGGGGAGTTCAAATGAGGAAGCCCCTAGAATCAGGGACTTTGGCAACATGAACATGTTTGTGTTTCTTTCTTTATTTTCTACATAATACTTGCCAGAAAAAGCAGTATGCGTGTTTGTCAAGCATGTTTGCGGATTAAAAATATGCTATAATGCTTCTGTAAGGAAAACCCTGTGATAGCTACATTTGGATTTGTTTCTAAAACAAACTGCTATCTGAAGCATAGTCATTGTAAATAAAAAATAGTCTTTGTTATGTAATAAAAATATATAGAATCCTTACCTACTCTATTTTAGCAGCATAATGCTCTATGCTGTCTGACAGGACTTGTGTAGCAAGTAAATGCATTAGTCACAGTGACCATTTTTCTTGCAAATTTGTGACATAGATTTAATTATAGAAATGACCAGCAACTTACAAATCTAATTTTGGTGGAGGCTGAGGCAACTTTTTTTTTTAATTTTAATAATGATGGATTTTTTTTGAAAGCAATGATTTCATTACTATTTAAAGAAATCTACTGGTTTAGAACTAGCCAATTGACTGAAGTTATTTTATTACCCTTTAACAAATGCCACGTACTTTCGTTTTAATTTTTATCAATTTTTTTAAATGTCATCATTCCCAAACTGGAAAAGGACCTGCTCTTATAACCATTTAGGTAAAATAAATAAATATAAAATTTTTGGAGGGGCCACAGGATATTTGTAAAGGGCCTCCTAAGAAACATGATCCTAGTAGTTGGTTAAAATAAAGACTACATTTCCTTAATTTGGATCCAACCTACTGTAAAACTACTTAGTTTATGGCCTTTAGGAGGAAATACCCACTGACTACTAACAGATAGTAGACGGTTCTCATTTCTCTGCTTCTATTTCTCCAAACAAAAATTCTATCATAATTAATTTTTATTAAGCTAATATTTGGAGGATCTAGGCATAATAGTGTGGCGAGCCAAACAATAAAGATTTCTATCTTCATTTTTATTACAGATTCTTAAGATGAGAATATCATATATGGTGGAGGGTTGAGTGGGGGAAGAGGTAATAATTTTCCATTATTAATAAATGTACATCATTAACTCAGATCGCACTGCTATTCCAAAATAAATCGACATGTGGGAAGAAGCAGGAGGGCATGAAGATGCATAAACTGTGTAAACTAGGGGATTCTGCCAACCAAAAAGAATCTTCCTTTTTAATTTCTGGTTCTTATGATGAAAGCAATTTTAGACATCCACACTCTACTGCAGACTCAGGTTTTCAAGTAAATATTTAGCACTTCTTAAAAACAATGGTCTGTGTTATTGAAACTGGCAGATTATAGTTTGACTGAAATTTAAAAATCAAACATCGGGAGTTTTTTTAGCTTTGTTTCACTGCATTTTGCAGTTTGGCCTTATATCAAGTTCATTAATGAAACATTTGTAGACTTCCAGCTAGGTCTAGAACTAAAACAAAACAAAACAAAACAAAAACAAAAACAAAAAACAATATATTATTCTTGGCATCAATGAACTTAAAAATCCTGTGTATAAATGGCATATTTCACAGTGCAGTTCAGCAGACAAGCTGATTCTTAATCTCCCTCAGTGAAGATTTGGCCCTGCAAAGTTTTAGGACTACTTATTTTAACTCTAAAACTTCAAGTAAAATAGTAAATGTTCACCTCTAATTACTTAAAAAAAAAAAGACAAAACCTCCCATTTTTATTGTACCTCCAAAGGAAACTGGATTTTATTTAAGTCTGTACGCCTGCCAATTTATATGTCTTTAAAAAGCAGTTTATCAGCTACCAAATTCAGTTTGTAAGTATGTCAAAAGCTGACTTAGAAAAGTACCTTACCATATATAACTTATTCTGTGTGGACATTGTATTTAAAATTAACTTTTTAAAATGAATTATAATTGTTCTATATGTTTGTTATAGAACTTTCGAAAAATACAGATAGAATTAGTTCTACTACTATTAGCACTTTGGTATACGCCCTGTTTATTTTGTACATATAGTTATAAACGTAGTATTACTTTGTAAAGACAATTTATTTTCTGCTTTTTCTCCTTTAACAAAATAAGTGAGCATTTCCTCATATTCTTATTTCCACCCTGAGAACTCAATTTTGCTTCATATAATGTGTAATATTCTTTTGGATGGAGTATTTGCTATTTATTTAGTTATTTCTCCATTGTTATATATTTGAGTTATTTATATTCATTTACTATTATTTTAAAAAAGCTGCCACACATTTTTGTGCATAAATATTTGTAGTCTCTTTTAATTATCCTCTTTAGGAAAAATTCCTGAAAGAGGAATAACTGGGTAAATGCTACAAACTTTTAAAAATCTTGATGTTGCTAAATTACCCTCCAGAAATACTGAACCAAATTATTATTCTAACAAGTGTGTATAGGCATACTTATTTTCCTTTATTCTCACCAAGTATGGTTATTTTTTTTTTAAATGTCTTCAACTGATATTTTAATTAGAACTTTTTGATTGAGAAGTTGTATCTTTTGCTATTTGTTTATTGACCATTGAGATTCTTCTTATAAATTATTTGTTCATATACTTTGTTCAGTTTTCTTATGGGGATGCTGATTTTGATTTCAAAGAGGTCTTTATATGTTGAGACGATGAATACTCTGTTATATATATTGCAAATATTTTTTCCTGTTTGCCTTTAACCTTTTAATTTTTGTGTGTGTGTGTGTGGCTGAGAGCGGATGATTTTTGATTGACAGAAAATTTCTGTCAGATTTATTGAGATAGAATTTTATACAGAAAAAATCATTCTTTTAGCTGTATAGTTTTGACAAATGTATATGGTCACTTAATGGCCACCTCACTCAAGATAAAGAATATCCCCATCACCTCGGTAAGTTTCTTCTTGCCCCTTTGTAGTCAGTCCCCTCTCCATCTCCAGCCCTTGGCAGCCACTGAGTTGGTTTTTTTTTTTTTCCTGTCCCTGTCCTTTCTCCTTTTCCAGAAGGTTGTATGAATGGAATCCCACAGTATGTGGCCTTTTGAGTCTGGCTTCTTTCACTTAGCATACGCTTTTATGATTCATCTATGCTCTGGTATTTATCTGTCAGTAACTCATTCCGTTTTTATTGCTAAATAGCACTACATTATCAATTTACCAGTTGATGAACTTTGAGTTGTTTCCTGTGTTTGGTGATTATGAATAAAGTTGCTAAAGTATTGTATATAGGTTTTTGTGTAGACATGTGTTCTCATTTCTCTTAGGGAAATACTTAGGAGTGGGATTACTGTTAACATATGTTTAACATTATACAAAACCACCAAACCATTTTCCAAAGTGGTTGTGCCATTTTACATTCCCATCAGGAATGTACGAGTAATCCAGTTGCTCCATAGCTTGGCTAACCCTTTGTATTACAGTATTTTTTATTTTAGCCATTCTAATAGGCATATAATGGTATGTCATCATACCACATAGCTTTAATTTATTTCCCTAATGTCTAATGATGTTGGACATCTTTTTATGTGCTTATTTGCTATCTATATATCTTCTTAAGGGAGTGTCTGTTCACATCTCTTGCCCATTTTTTATTGGGTTGTTTTCTTATAATTGAGTTGTGAATGTTTAAATATGTTTTGGACACCAGTCATTTATCATACATGTATTATGCAAGCGTTTTCTCACAATCTGTGGCTTGTCTTTTCACTTTTTAAATAATGTCTTTCAAAGAGCAAACATTTTCGATTTTGATTAAATGTGATTTATCTATTTTTATGGCTCATGCTCTTCATGTCCTAAGAAATCTGTTTAACCTACAGTCACAAATATTTTTCTCCTGTGTTTTCTTCTAGAAGTTTTACAGTTTTTGTTTTTAATTTAAGTTTGTGATCCATTTTGAGTTAATGTTTGTATATGATGCCATGTATGAGTTGGGATTCATTTCTTTGCATTTAGTTGTAGAAATTTAAAGTTTTATGTCTGTCAAATATATCCATCTTTCCCTTTTGGATTTTTCCATAGCCTTTATATTTATAAAGTCCTTCTCTATCACATCAGATAAAATTTCACATATACTTTCTTTAGCTTTATAGTTAAAATGCATATCTAATATATATATACATATATATATACACACATATTCGTATGTATACACATATATATTTTTTAGAGTCAAAAGGAAAGTTTATTAGAAAAGGGGTATCCCTTCACAGACAGAGCTTGGTCTCCTCTCAGAGGCAGAGAGTGAGAGGGACCTCTAATATATTTTTAAAAAGCAAAACACATTTTATGGGGTTTCAGTTAATGCAAATAATTGTTGGAAAGCACATTACCTGATTATGGGATCATTCATTAAAGAAGTCAATTTCCGTTTTTGCTGTCCCTACTGGGTTTTTTTTTTTCCCCATGTAAGTCCAGCTTTGTAATGTTACTCTCATATTTACATAGTGACATATATGCTTGTCCCTGAAAATAATTAGATCAATATTCATAACTGTTAAAAATTGTTCCTCTCTCTTAAGATATTACACATGACATTAATACAATTACTTAAGATAAAATTATTTGTTTGAAGTGTAAAATGGAGATGTACATAGCAGAGTGCTCAAAAATTATGGAAACCTCATTTTGATCTCTAGCCACTTATTAATTTGCAAATATTCACACAAATTAACAGTAAAACGTTTTTGTCTGGAGTATTATAGAATAAGGTGAATAACTCTCTGAGTAACAGTTTCAAATAATAGAGGACTTTGTCTAGTGGTCAGTATTTGTGGTTTGATTTTTTATCATTCAAGCGAATCTCTTATAAGTAATTTTCTAAAATATTTCTGGGTTTCACTTGAATGCTTATGTTATTATTTTTATCCGTTCATTTAGAAGGAATAATGTTTTTAACATTATTGTATTTTTGGTAATTTCCAAGAGCCAAGGCAATGCACCCTATCTTCTTTTTTGCCATCTATACATTGTTGTGAGATAAACTATCTCCACATACTGCTTTTATATGTCACTCCCATGCCCCATTGTCTTCAAGGCTCTTAATTGCCCACCACCTAATTGGCCATTCAAGAATCCTCCCAAGGCAGATCAATATCACTTTCATGGTTAGCCACCAATTTTTTTTGCTTATGTTAAAGTAATTTTAAATTGTAAACTTTTATTCTCAAAAAGAAAAAAAAAAAAACATGCTATAGCCATAAGAGATTTATTTATATTGCTTTATATTCACAGTATTGATTTAGAATGAGAGTGGAAACTCATTCCCACATCTAAATTTGATATTGGATAATTTGTAGAATTGTCTTCTTATAATAACCTCTTGCGAGTAGATTAGGGCAAATTATCCCTATGTAATAGATCACCAACCCATATACTATTATCATTGAAATAATTGATTTTAAATATCAGAAAGTTTTCCATGAAAGATTGCTACAAGTGTGATTAGTACATATATTTAAAGAGCTGGAGATTTTAAAGTAAGGGCATATAATAAGTGATTGCCATTATATGGCATCGCAGAGAGTTGTTGCACTATTGGTATTAAAGAAAAATATTTTATTATTAAAGTCTATCCTTTAACAACTTGTGAAATACATTATATAATTAAATTAATGAGTGAGAGTGGAAATCTAGCAATGCTGAAAATAAATTATACAGTATCCTAGAGAAGAGGTAAAAATAGAAGTCTGAAAAATAGAAGAACCCATTCAGTGGTGTATAAAAATAGATCAAGTTAATATCTGAGAGGCATTAGAACTATGTATAAAATAGAAATGATCAAAAACGAAGAAGAAAGAAAATGAAAAGACAAAAGCCAAAATGATAATGAGGAGGCAGATAACCTGAACTTGCAATATGAAATGACAGCAAGTGATAGCTAATGCAGTTTCTTCTTTAGAAGCATCATGTTACAGCCCTTTGCACTTGACTTTGGTAGGTTTGTAATTCAGAATATTGTTTTGACTTTGGCTTTGTCATCTTGTCAGAGGTTAAAATTTGTTAAATGAGATGTAAAAAATAATAAAGATGTGATTTAGGCTGGAGGAGTTTTGGAGAATGACATATATCTCTAAATGAAGGAGAAAAGAGACAGAATTTTAAGATCCTAAAAGGAGGGATGTATAGTCAATCAGACATGATTTCTTAATGGCAAACTTGGTTCCATTTTCTTTTGGTAACCTAAAAAATAATTTGAGCCATCTGTATTTGTTATAGCAGCCTAATAAGCCATTCAGAAATTCTTTCCAGTAACTGCTGAGGTATACATATTTAGAACAGGATAATTTTTCAATCTTTTTAATAACTAAAATCAGCAATAGAAAAGGTTATTTTGTTGACAGAAAAAAAAAGGAGATTTACATGTTTCTCTTTCTCTTTTATCATTTACTTCTATGTCCTTAAACTGAAAAGGAAAAAGTAAGTGATGATCATGAAAAACATTAGAGAAATGTAGAGGCTTCCTACCTTTTGACCTTTAATTCACAGACATTTCCCCTCAAAGATGGTTGAATCCTGACTCTATATCTAAATATCTCTAGAATCTTGGATCCTTATCTAATGTAGTTTCTAGCCAAACATTTGAAGTCAGAAGGTTAAATTGCCAGCTCTAAAAAAAATTTAATAGAAACTCCTACTAATGCAGACAAGTGGTTTAGAAAAACAAGGTTTATGTGTGTAACAGTAGAAAATATCCAAATTAGGAAGAATACTTCCTCTTGTAACCAAATGCTATTGTTCTTTTGAAGGAATTTTCAAGAAAAATTTGAAAAGTAACATCAAGATTTCCCTAGGGAGCAATCTCAACAAGCAATCCTTAGTCTTAAAACAAATCTTCCATCATGGCTGGCATTTTTCAGAGTCTATCAACCTGGTGCTATAATTACTAAAGGTTTTCTGGTGACAAAAATATCATAAACTAATGAAACTCTCAAATAGCATTGTGCATGCCTGTTCTAGATGTTGCTGACATTTCATTTCTATATGGGAACTGGAAGTAGTGAGTCACCTAAAGTATATATTTTGATATGTGCTTAAAAATTCAAACGAACTAAAAGGGAAAGTTGGGTGTCATTTAGTTCTTAAGGAAGTTTTTCTTTCTCTGCTGGAAATCACTCTTGATACCACAAAGATCTGGAATCTCTTTTCTTGGCTTTAGTGTTTTCTTGGCATGATATTGCCCCTAAGCAGAATCATTTCTGGTAATATTACTTTTTTCCTTTGTCTGTTTGTATCATGAATTTTTAAGATATTGAGCTCCTCATTATCAGTTCGGCATATACTTTGTAAATTTAAGACTGCCCTATTTCTGTGCTCTATCTCACAGGGATGGACTCACTTTAATCATACTCATAGATAATGATGCACTAAACAAATCTTCAATTTTTTAATTGAAAGTGGGGAAGATAATTATGAGAATCTCTTAGACACTTAGGTTGATACATTCTTCTCTCACGGCCAAATTCACATGAGATTATAGCTTTATAAGAAGTTGATTTGGTGGGAATGGAATTAGAAGAAAAAGAGGTAGGGAGTTAATTCCCAATTTTGATTCTATCAGGCTCTTGGAAGTGGATGTGTCTGGCTCCACAACAAGGGTGCGTTGCCCTTGGAAACAGACAGGACCATCATTTGGACCATGGATCTTCTTTCTGAGATGATGCGTAGATAAGTGTTTTTAATAGTTCCTCTTAGGTACTTTCTCACCTCACCCATTGCTGACTGCTTTCCCCTTTTATTGACCCACCATTCCTTAAAATGAAGTCTTGCTGACATTGAAACCTTTCTAATATTTTAAAGTGATTTAGCATTTCTTTTATTTATTAATAAATAAACTTTATTTCTCAGTTCAGAGACAGGGGAAAAATGTTAGTATTTCCATTTTGTATCATCTATATAGCCGAACTGACCAATATAGTAGCCATAAGCCACATGCGGCTATTTAAAATTTAATTAATTAAAATTACATAAAATAAACTGTTAATTCCTCAGTCACGCTAGCCACATTTCAGGTATTTCATAACCACATGTGACTGCTGGTTACTGTACAAAGTGGAGAACGTTTTTGTCATTGCAGAAAATTCTTTTAGACGGCACAGAAGAGAGATGTTTAATTGACAAACTATTTTTGCAATTATCTATTTTAATATAACATGGTATCTAATATTTTATATGTCTTAATTTTGGTATTTTTATTTCAAATAATAGCCTAGCTGATTGTTCCAATCTTCTCTAGTAGACTCGAGGTCAATCATATATACATGTTAAGCTGGACAGGGAAAAAATGTTGTTGTTAAGATACTAGTTGGTTAACTGTACAACGCTTAAGCATTTTGCTTATTAAAAAGTGCTCATGAGTTTCATTTGCAGTCTTGCTTTAGTTACTGAGTTTATTTTAGAGTATGGGCAAAAAACTACTGTACAACCAGGACATTTTTTTAGTAGTTATATTATTATTTTCAGAATTTTGCCTTCTCGTAATGGTAGATTTCTTTCTTTTTCTGACACTGCTATTTGGATAAATTAATAACACTCCTTCAGAAATGCTGACAGTGCCAGGAAAATAAATGCAACCATATATGTATATGTATAAGAGGTGTGGTGTTTTTTTTTTTGGAAAATAGTATAATGTTGTTGCTAGAAGTGTGTGAAAGTCAGTTCATTTTCAGAGTATGAATATGATTTTATTTTTAACTTGTATGCTTTTCTTTGCCTTTTAACAACTGTTCACATGGGACTATTATAACTTTTATCTGTTTTAACCCCCTTCACATTTGAATATGTGATTTTCAATATAAGTGGTCTTTCTGACATGGTAGTTTGACTAGGTCAGGAATTTTCTAACATTTGGATTTCATTGATCAGTAGGATTTCAAAAGAAATTTCGAGGAGTGCCTAAAGTTTTTAATTCTTTATTTTGCTAAATAAGAACTACAATTTTATTGTTACCATTTCACGAAAGAATGGACATTTAAACATAAAGCCCTTAAAGTTATATTTCAGACATCCTTGAATAAATTTAACTTTATGATAGTCATATTACATTCTACTTATTTTTTTTTCATTTATTCTTTAGAGGTTTTGACTAGTCCCAAGCCTAAGCTCTTCACTGGTGAAATTACCAACTTCTGTTTGTTGGTTTTCTTCCTCAGTAATCTTTTGTCATCTCTATTTGGTGTTCTGAATTCTAATTTTGATATAGAGTCTATGCTATTAGTTAGGCGAAGACCATCTTTATTGAAGGAAATCCTATAATATAATTGAGCCAGTCAGAGTATTTGATAAGTAATTTATCAAAAAAGTTATTTTAACAGTCTTAATCATGCCAGCTGTTTACTAAATTTTCATTTGTCTAACTTATACTCTAAGTTAAGTTTGTCCAAGTTATACCCTGTAGAGACTAGGAAAAATGGGTATCTCTTCTAGAACTGGAAGAAGATGAAAACAAAGGAATAAAGACAAAATAACTTGTTAAATAGACCTAAGAATTTACTTTCAAAGAAAAGTGTCTTCAGGGAATATTTGGATAATATAGCTTACTTATCAGGAACTTAGAATTTTAGGGAAAAAAATGTGTAGTTTGGAAAAATATGTTTTTAAAGGTAATATTTAAATGTGTATATATATATATATACACACACACATATATATATATATATACGTAATTTTTACTTGTGAAATTTTTATATGCTTGATGGACTTGTGAAAGTACTCCTTGGAGTATATTTATATACACTCAGATATATATTTACTCACCCATATTCTTATACACAATTGTTCTTAGCATTAGAAAAGGACACTTTTTATTGAGTACTTCTAAGGAAACGGGTTGAGTGTAGCTGCTGGGAGGAGGGCAGGGATGGCTCCAGGCACAGATCCGGCCTTCCCACTGGAGTTACTGAACATAACAGACATACATGTGAAAGAATAGGTACAGTACGGGCAACGGGGAGGACCTCTTAGAATGGCTGGTGTGGAAGACGCCTTGCAGAATGGAGAAAATGGGAAAACAGTAATGTTTATTTCACATTAAGGCTAAGGGGAATCTCACTATTACTGATTATGTAAAAATCTATCTAATAGGCTTAGTTTATGATGAGTTGTAATGTTAGTGTCTTGTAAAAAACAAATCTGGTATAGTCCAAAATAATAATCTAAAAGGTACAAATGATACATAGAAGGAGGCCTGATCTAATATTTGTCGTAACTGAATTTCTGCAAGAAAGGTGAATTTGACATGAAAAGCTGGCCAATTCATTTTTAGACTTTTTAAGTTACACTTTTAACAGATGATTAAACTATTCTAATGTTCTTTTTAGGTAAATGTAAAATATATATAATATTAATCTTTGCTCCTTTTGAAAAATAGCCTTTCTTTGAAAAAAGTTAAATAAGTAAAGATTTCATTTACTTTTATCAATATTATTGACATCTTAGCAGAGCCCTATTAACTTTAGCCTATGGTATGGTCTCTAAATTATGTTCTACAAAATAAAAGAATTAAAAAAAAAGACCGATGTTTTATAGAACTTATAAAGTTTATATACATGATTGGGAGATAGTTGTACCATACAGGATAAATTTTCCTTTTTGTTCCTTTTCTCTTTCCATTTTCATAACTATATCTTATTTGTATAACTAGTCCTTCCCCAGAGATTTTTTTGTAGCTTTATTTTCAAAGACAAATTAGATATTAGTCTGTCGTTAGTTTGGCTTAGAATTCTAAGCTCTTTTCCATACTGAAAGCTATTTAAGGACATGCTCTATACATATTTAATTCAGTTGAATTACATTAAGTTGGGTGATGAAGAATATAAGACACAATTTCTGTCTAAGAGACTTAGTGTAAATGAGATATGCATAAGTACAATGCTCCAAATAAAACAGGAAAAAATATAATCAAGTGCTTAAATGTTTGATAACATCAATTAAGAAAGGGAGAGCAAGACAGGGCAAAGTAACAGAGAAGGATCCTTGAGGATGTTAAATGTGAGATGTTGAAAACCGAGAACAACCCAGGTGGAGAAGGTCAGCCTGAGAGTGGATATGAACCAACAAGGTCAAGGATGGTGCCCGTAATGCTCATTGTTATCTCTCTATATACAGATGTAATGACAGATACTGTGCCTGATGTGTAATGGATGATCAGTGTGTAATGAATAAATGAATGAATGGACAGTTCCAGACAACAGACAGTAAAAAGAGGGATGTTCACTGGAGTAAGCCAAGTCTTGGTGACTGGTGGAAATTATGTGAGACAGTGTTATGAAGAGCCTTGAATGGGGGAAAAATTTGAACTTGATACCATGAAAGGCATGACTGAGGAGTTTTCAAGGAGTATATCATACCAAAAGTGGTATCTTAGGAGAAATGGCCTGGCAGCAAAGTGTGCATTGGTGAGTTTGTGCGTGAAAGATCGATGTGTTGTCTCTTCTGAGTCTAGACAAACAATGCTGAACCTTCTGGCTAGAACTCTGAATTTTCTTGCAAAGAACCACAGGCACAAAAAAGGGGGGTGGGGGGAAACTTCTTAGTCATTTATTCAATTATTTAGACAGGTACTATTAACCTTGTACTTAATGTATGCAAGGCCCTGATACAGAAGGAGTCTCACTTCCAAGCTTTGACAGAGGGATTCCTACTTCTCAGCACTGTTAAAGAAATTAAATAAGATGGAGTCCCTGAGACGTTTATTAGGGTGTCTGGAACATTAGCAAGAGTTCATAGGTGGTAGCTGCTAGTCTTATCTAGCTCTTCTTAGAAAGGGTGCCACGCTGACACTCTCCATCCCTATGGCCAAAGTCCCCTCTGTAATCCTATATCCAGACTTTTTATCCAGTCCTTAGATACGGTATTTTCTTAAACCTCTGGTCCCTTAAAAACAACAGCAACATTTTTTTTTATTAGAGATTTTAAAACCTATACAAATTAGATCAAATACTATTAATAAATTTTGTGTACCCATCTTTCAGATTTAATGGTTGTTAACATAGTTCAGGCTTGTTTCCTCTATACTCTTATCTACTTTTTCCCTCTCAGGTATTATTTTGAAGGAAACCCCAGTCATCATCTCATTTCAACATAAATTTAATTGGTAAGGGCTCTCTCTTGTTTTTTTTTCAACATAACTACATTGCCATTTTCCTACTTAGAGACTTTTACTGGCCAAGTTTTTCATGAAAGAATCTTGGATATCTTTATGGTAGAAAGGCCAGAGATGCAAGGAACATAAACAGACTGAGGACTCAAAGATCTTAGATTAATAACTATAGTATCATGAACAAAAATGAGGAGTTTAGGCAAGAGAATAATTTGAGTGAAATGGTTAAGTTTGATTTGATACCTGTGAGTTACATGGTAGGGCTGGGATATGCAGAAGCAGATGTCCAGGGATGGACATGGTCGATAAATGAAGGACACATGGATCTTAAATCAATATAGTCTTTTAGGTTGACCATTAATTCTCTTTCCTCTTTTATTTTTTAAATTCTGGTATTATCCTTTCTGTGTTCCAGCCTCCATCTCTCTATTGCCACTCCTCTTCATTCCAAAACATTTTCTGGTATACTTTGTAACCTTACTTTTATGTACCATTAATTATGTTTATTTCAGTTCATTATGTTAGAAAGCTTATTTTCTTCGTAAAAATAATTTTGCCCTTCTAACAATACTTAGAGTCAGGGATGACTTGGTGATGAATATTTAAATGAAATAGTTAGGATCAATTTTGATTTTATAATGATTTTAGCTTAAAATATTTTTCAAAGTAAAAGCATAAAATAGTATCGTAGACAAAATTTCACTCACCAAAGGAACATATAAATAAATGCAACTGATTCCTGAAATTAAGTCCAAAATGCCCATAAATTAACGACTTTAATTCTTTAAAAAAATTCTTAGCTTTCAAAATACCCCTTCCTATTTCACTTTTGAAAATAGTATAAACAATTTAGCTTATAGGCCTAAGCAGACCTCCTAGTATTCTTTCTGATACATGAGTGTCATCACATTAATGCTATTTTGAGTTATGTGTATTCATTAAGAGCAAAAATCATGCTCATGTTAGCACCTGATTTAAGCCTGCAGGAGACTTTCATGTTAGAATTATAAATTCTAAAAATTAGAGATTTGTTTAGAAAGTGGAGATATAATGGCTAGGACCTACTTCATCTTTATGACACACTCACAGTTATTAGCGATGGGATCCATGCTGTTAACCTTGGACACTGTTTGAATGTTTTGTGATAATTTATAGGGTTGATTACTCCAGCCTCAAGTGGAACCTTAGGAAGACAAGTAGGAAACGGTATCTTTGTGACGGTCCCTGGAGCAGCATTTCAGTTTGAGGCTCTGAGTTATGTGGGTCTCAACCTCTTTCCCTCCCCTAGCCTTTCCTGTAGCTCATCGTCATCATCATCATCTGTTCAGATAATACCTTTTCAGAAATCACAGGTCCCTGGGGAGGAGAGAACTGGGAGAGTCTTGTTATAAGCACACTCACTGCAAACCTTTCACCTTGCTGTCAAGGTGACAAATGTTTGTCCTTAAGGGAACACTGGAGGTTAAATCATCAGCGTTTCTCTCACTTCTCACTTTCCCATTCTACCCAAGCTCTTAGCCAAATTTATAGCAAAAAGAATCTCAGAAAATTAGGCTATTCATAACCTATATGGATCTTTTTCAGAGATATGCTTTGTGCAAGCTCAGAGTACTGACTACATTCCATATTTGGGGTCTAAGTAATTAGCATTTGCTAAAAGTCATTATATAAGTATATTTTCATTTCAAGGCTTATTCAGAAGGAAGAGATTTGGGAAAGAAACATTTAAATTTTGAGAGAGAGTATTGAGAACTTTGCAAATGTAATTGTGATGAAGTGAGCAACGACTTATTTTACATCAGCATACGCTGAGGATGTGTGCATCCTCATGTAGAAAGACACCAAGATGTGCATTAACCCGGGAGATGAGCATTGCCCTGATTTTTTCATCTCTTTTTTGGCTCATTCCATTTCATTCTTCATTTAGCAGTGAGAATGATCTTGAAAGATGTAAATTGATCATGTCATTTTCCTCCTTAAAATCCTTCAATGTTTGTTGGAATAAAGACCAAAATCCATCATATATGGCCTACAAGGTCCCTGGCCTTACTTTTCAGCTTCATCCCATGCCACCTTCTTCACCCACAAGGCAGCTGCTATGTGGACATACTTGCAGTTTCTCCAGTTCACTCATTCAACAAATACTTCATTGAGCTCCTACTTTGTAGTGAGGCTACAAAAATATACAAAACAGACAAAAACTCATGGAGCCTACATTCTAGTGAGGGACTATAACAATTAAAATATATAGATTTTTAAACTGAATTATATATGCATATATATATTTGAGCTATGTATTATATATCCTATAGAGAAAAATGAAGCAGGAAAGGGAGGAAGATAGGGAAGAAGCTAGAGGGATTTAGATTTTTTAAAAAGGCGGTAGGTAACTGTCTCTCTTAGAATGTTTGAGCAGAGACCTGAAGCAGTGAGTGAGCAAACTATGAGGTTATTTGAGGAAATAGTGTTCCATATAGAGAGAACCCAAAATGCAAGGTACTGAGGCAGGAGAAAGGCCAAAACAAGATGAGTGGTAGAGATAAATTCGGGTATGTAACAAGGGGCCAGATTATATAGTTAGGGCCTTGTGGGCCATTGAAAGACCTTTGGGTTTAAATCTGAGTAAAGTGGTATAGTACTCAGCTTGAGCTGTCATAACAAAATGCCACAGATTGGGTACTTATACAACAGAAATTTATTTCTCATAGTTCTGGAGACTGAAAAGTCCAAGAACATGATGCCGGGTGATTTGGTTCTTGGTAAGAAATCTCTTCTTTTTGGATGGTGGCCTTTTTGCTGTGTCCTCACATGGGAGAGAGATTGAGAGATAGGAGGAGAGAGATGATAACATATCTAATGTCTCTCCCTTTTCTATAATAAAGGCACCAGTCCTTTGCATTAGGAACACATCCTTATGGCCTCATTTAACCTAAACTACCTCCTAAAGGCTCTGTCTACAAATACAGTCACACTGGGGGTTAGGGCACCAACCTGTGAATTTGGGGGAAGTACAGTTTCGTCCACAGCAGACAGAAGACATTTGAGAGTTCTGAGCAGAGCAGTAGGGTGATCTCACTCAATGACCACTCTATTGAAAATGGACCATGGTATTAAGGGCCGGAGGAGGGCAACAGTTAGGAAACGGTTGCAGTAGTTGAGCCAGGAGATGATAGGGGCTCGAACCCAGGTAGTAGCTACTGAGCCAAGGCAGTCTCACGGGTGGTTACCTGGATTGCTTATATATGTGTAGCATCTTATTCATTTCAAAGCTCTTTTACATATATTTTCTCGGGCAAACACCACACTTCTGTGAGGCAGACACAGTATTGTGCGACTCAAGTTTTTGAATGAGACTGATTCTGGAATCAGGCTGCCTGGGTTTGTATGCCTTCACTGTGCCTCTGACTGCTGGGACTAGCAATTTGTCAACCTTGTGTGGTGTCGTGTGGGTTAAATGAAATATTCTTTGTTTATGGCACATTAGTAAAGAATAAATATTAGCTGTCGTTAGTTTTATAATTTAATGGATACTGAAATTGAGTCAAAGAAAGTCAATTGGCTTGTCCAGACTTATCTAGCTAGTCATGAGAAGAACCACAGCCAGCATGAATTGTGTCTTTTTGGGATCTACAGATAGATAAATAAGTTCATAACAAATTTAGCTTTTTGGTTCCTCGAAGTAGTCCAAAAGTTTGAATCTCCTTTGAATTATTAAGTTATTCCTTCCCTAGAAATTGCTTAATTTATTTCCGTTGTTTTCTCAACAGTTTGCTGTTTACCATTTTCATTAGGAATGAAAGTACTAATTCTGGGACAGCTAAATGATGAATTGAAGGAGGTATCTGCTCCCCAATAGGATTTTGCTTGTTTCTGCCCAGCCTCCACTTTTGCGTACCTTCCTGAGTAGTTCACAGGCTCCTATAGGAAGGCACGGCCAGAGTCTGTGCAGGCTTTTGGCATTGTTTTCTCAGTGAGTTCGATCACTGATGAACTTGATGTTAATGCCTGGCAGAATTTTAGAATAGGCTAGAGGGGTCGTGAAAAAGCCTTATGATTAGTTCTCGGTTGCCTTTTATTTCAAGTGGCACCTTGATGTCTCCTTGCTAGGGCACATGGGCATTTTTGGGTCCCCTGCAGAGGAGCTATACTTACTGTTCATTTATCTAGAAACTTCCTTTTTTCCATCCTATACAATTATTTCCTAGTCACGTTGGTATGGCCCGCTGTGAGACTTCAGGAGTTAGCAGCTTCCTCGGGGGCTAATCCTCAGCAAACTATTGATTAACTCCAGGGTGCCAGGTTCTGGGTATTTTTATTTCACCATCCTTTCTAAACAAGGACCTTAGCATGTGACCTCCCCTTCCTCCTCTTCCGCAGCATCTCTCTGAATTTCCCTTCCTGCAGTTCTAGCAGTTCCTGCCTGCTGCCTGGACTGTTAAGAGTGCTCTTGCATCATATTTTGAATGATCTCTCTTTGTGGTAAAGATTGGTGTCTAACTCTACTGGATTTGACCTTTACTCTGTAATATGAATTTAAAGACTTTGGAAAATCTCTTTTCTCTCTGAAGGACACCTTGAATCTCTTTCAAGACTCTTGTCCCTCTAGGAACTCAAATAGACCTGACTGTCAAAACCAAATAATAACTTTAATGCTATAAACTACGTTCACCCCACCCTGGATGATAAGCCAAATGGCTTAGCCTGGATGCATAGGCTACAAAGAATAGTTTTACATTTGAACTAAAAAATATAGTTTAATATGCTCATAATATTTGTTACAGGTTTTTGATTTCACAAGCAAAATTGCTTTAGCAACCTTTAATTCATCCTGGGTAATAAATTATAACTTATTAGGAGCAAGAAAGTGTGGTGAAGAGAGTTAGAGGGTAAAATACTGAAAATTGAAAGCAAGAAAAGAGACAACATCATCATTAAATATGAGTATCTTATTGATAGGTCTCGTTACGTAGGGACACATAGCCTTACCCACTTCACTAACATCCAAGGGGACCACTATATTATATGGCAGAGAGTTTTAATATATAATTTTGCTTGTCAGCTATCAAGAAATGATTAAATTTAGTGAAGCCTACTTTTTTAAAACAAGGTAGAAAAATAATGATATGTGCATGAATGACTCGTACTTAAAATACTTGGAATTAAAATGACCTGGTATCTTAAAAGGATCCTCTGGCAATCTAAGAAAATTAGCTTATGTAGGAAATGTTATTCTCCAATGATCCTAGATAAATCAAGGTTTTTTCTTGAATATATATTTTAAGGAAATAAAGAAATTTAAGTCGTCTTCCAGAATCCTTTCAGTTCAATCTGGTAGAAAATTTAAAAATTTATCTATTTAAAAAGTATTTACTGTGTGCCTGGAACTAAGCTAGACACTGGGAATAGAGTGCCGAAGAAGCCAGGCATCATCCTTGCCCACGTGGAGTTGACATTCAAATAGGTAGATGGAGTACATATAAAATACTTACAAAACACTTAAATATTATGAGGGAAATAAGCAAATCGATAACCAGAAATTGTTCAGTTTAGTCCAGTTCTTTTCCCAGCTACTTCCCATTTTTCCTCCTGTTCTAGGATAATTTTTTTTTTTTCAGAGAACCTCAGCCTTTAAGTGTTTTGCTTAAATCCTCTGTATTAGGTTGTTTAATACAGGACCAATAATGGGAGTTATTGACAGTAGATCGGCCTACAGGCAGTGATGTACATAATACTTTAACAGAGGTCATGTTAGACTTAGCTAGATGGACATTGTTTTAATAACAGTGTAATAATAACTAGCTTAGAAGAGATATTTGTGTACTTAACAAATGGTGTCAATCATTTGCATTTAATTTTACTTTCCTTTGTACCTAAAGCAGGTACTCATTGCAGAGAAGTGTAGATGCAGTTATTTTTTTGCTGTATAAAATTGATATTAATGTTTAAAGGAGATGTATACAGTAAAGAATGACAACGTTAATTAGTAACTGGTTTTAAAATTGCCTTTTGATAAGATAAAGGAAAATACCTTTCGGAAAATCATGTGAATGACTCTTTATTTCTTTTAGGCCAAGTAATATATTCTGTAATGCGATTTTTTTTTTTTGGTTAGATGAACAGAGTAGAGATTAAAGACGACCACAGAGATAACAGCCTGCTTCGAGGCTGACTGAAGCAAGTGTTAGAAATGCAGATGAGGTATATTGACTAAAGACTATACAAATTTGAAGTGAATATGCCAATGGCCTGCACGCAGCGTTCTGCACATACGAAGTTTCAGGGAGTTAAATTATTCATTTTATTGTGTGAACGAGTCCAGGAGTCGGGGAAAAGGTTTCCTTTACATTTAAACGGTTTCTTCCCCTTCTTCCTCTTATCTGCACTTGACAAGCAAAATGAACTTCGTTTTGTAAGTTTTATTCCAGCAAATGAATGACTTACATCTCTGTATGAAAAAAAATTTTCACCTAGGAAGTAACAATATAAAATAACAGAAACTACAAATTTTTTTTTCCTCACTCTTGTTATAACAAAAGTCACTAAAGACAAGTGAACGTGAAGGTTGCTATTTGATCATCATTGCCACCAACCTCAAATACTTCTCAAGCACCTGCATGTGTACTATTCTCTGCTGGGTAAGAAGATGTAAAAAAATAAGGCATTCCTTCTATAATCTTATAATTAAGAGTCCTGAAATTTTAAAAACAATATGTATTTTAAAGCAGTTACATTTTAAGGGGCATGTCACAATTCCTGGAATTGTTTCTGCTTTCATTTTGCCTCATTTTGCATTTTGGTCTCAATGGCTGGCTGACCTTGCTACAGGCCACCATGTCGTTGGTACCTAGAGGTTGATACTAGTATTGAAAGAAACACCTGTATTTGGTGAACTCGGATCACTTCAGGGCACACAAAGAGGTTTTATATATGTCTAGGAGGAAAACATGACCGCTTAACCCTCATTTTAAGTTGAAGAAGCTATGAACAAGATATGTATGTATGTATGTAATTTATTTAGTTGCTTACTTATTACTTACTCTGCTGAGATTTAGAACTACTGAAATTTTGACTCAGTCCATGCAAACATACAGGTTTAAAATATCTTTCTTTTGGCTCCTAGAACAAAGAGCTTAAGTGTCCAACAGACCTGGATTAGAATCCCGTTTCCATCCATCCCTTATAAACTACGTGACTCTGGCGACTAAGTTAACATCTTTTGATTTACATTTCTCTAAATGTAAAATGGGAATAATAATAATAATAATAACTACTCCAGGGGGTTGTTGTGAAATTGTATATGAAACAGTGGGCCTGGTACATTGTAGGAACTCAGTGTGTGTCTCCCTTACTTTTCACTGGAGCTGTAGCGTGTCTGATAGACTATCCTACCACTGCTATATTCTCATTTAATTATATAGAATCAATTAAGAAGCTGCAGAGCTTCTTAAATTCATTTGAGGGTTGATGTAACTTTGTTCCAGTTCTAGTTGACTTTGTAGTTAGAGATTTGGGGCAAAATCTTGAGATGTACTACCTTTAATTGGCAGACTGATATATGGAGAAAAGTATTAGATCTGGAGTCAGAAGATATTGGTTCATTTGCTGACTCTATATGTACTAATTTTAGGACTGTAGATAAGTCATCTAACGTATCTCGCCTCTTTTTACTCCTCTGTACTGTGGAGAAAATGATAACAATACTTCATTTATCTAACCTCACTGGATTACTGTGAGAATCGGATGAGACAATGTGTGTGATATGCTTTGTAAAAAAATAAATGTTCTTAAAAGTTGAGTAAGTTATTACCATCTGCAGTTTATCATTATCAAATATATCACGTGCCTTTCTCCCCACTGGAAGGCATAATTATGTTATGAAATATTAAGATTGATTATTTCCACAGCAAAGGATATAACTTTTTGCGATCCCTTTTTGGTAAACTAAACCTACTAATTTGATAATGTAATTCAGATATTGTTTATACCATTATAAAAGTGTTAAACACATGTAACAATATCCTATAACACAAGATTCTTTCTGTCATAGATATTTATAGCTTTAAAATTTACATAATATGTGAGCATCTGCTGCATTTCTAGGGTTCTTGACTGGTTACCACGGTGGATTTTAAGCTAGCACAGAATAACTCTTTGTCTTTCTATCATTCGGTTTCAAATGTGCCATTTTCCTCCATTAGAAACTTAAGGTATGATTCACTTACAGTAAAATCCATTCCTGTTAGCATGCAGTCCTGCAAGTTTTGATGAATGCTTGTATGCAATCATGAATTACCACTGTGATCAGGTCGCAAAACATTCCAGCACCCTTGAGCCTTCCCTGTGCCCCTTGGAAGCATTGCCTCCACCCACCCTCTCAGCCCCTGGTAACTGCTGTTTGCTGTCCCTATAAGTTTGACTTTCCCAGAACACTGCATATGATAAGTCATACGTTATTGTAGTGTTTTGAGTTTGACAAATGTGATGTTTTTGCTAATGTACTATTTTTAAACACCATTTTTTTATTTGGAAACAAAAATATTGTTGCATTTATATTCAAAGAGAAATTTCCAATGTTGCATTTTTGGAGCATGCTTTTTATTTACTGAGAAACAGTAGTTCATGTTTTTGGCTCATGTATCTATAGATAGGTTCAGAGTACCTAAATATTCTAAGCCTTAGCCTGCACATACCCATTTAGAAATTCCTCTCTGTGTGGACTGTATATTTAAAAAAATAAAGTTGAATTATCTTTAAGAATGTATGAAAAGATATTTGCTCACAGGTTTTCAGTTCAGAGGTTTTTTTTTAAAAAAATAAAATAAAATAAACAAGCCAACGAAACAGAAACAGAACAAACTGATGGTTGTCAGATGCGGGGAGGGGCTGGGGTTCTGAGTGAAAAAGGCAAAGGGATTAAAAAGTACAAATGGGCAGTTAGAAAATAGTCATGGGGATGAAAAGCACAGCATAGAGAATACAGTCAATAATATTGTAATAACTGTAGATAGTGTCAGGTGGGTACGAGACTTATCGGGGAGATCACTGCATAAGTTATGTAAATGTCTAACTACTCTCCTGTACACCTGAAACTAATAAAATATCGAATGTCGATATCTAATCGAAATATTAAATAAATAAATAAATAAATTCCAAAATGAAAAAAATTAAATAACTCAAGCCCAGTGTTATGGAATGAATCGTGCCCCCCTCCCCAATTTATGTATTGAAATCCAGCATGACTATAGTTGAAGTTAGGGCCTTTAAAGAGGAAATTAAGGTTAAATGAAGTCATAATGGTGGGGCCCTAATCCTATAGGACTGGTGTCCTTACAAGAAGAGGAAGAGACACCAGGGGTGTGTGCCCACACAGAGGAAAGGTTATGTGAGGTCACAGCGAGACGCAGTTCTCTGCAACCCAAGGAGAGAGACTTCTGCAGAAACCAGCCCTGCTGGCAAATTGATCGCAGTCTTCTAGTCTCCAAAATGTAGAAAGTAAATTTCTATTATTTAAGTCATCCAGTCTGTGATGTTTTGTTATGCCAACCTGAGCAGAATGATATACCCTAAATGTAAGAATTCATAGTGGTATAGGGATTTCTACATAGCTGCAGAATTACACAGTACCGCATAATGTGCTAAAAATTCTTGCACACTTTAAGTTCTACACTGTGAGGCATACAATAGAAATTAATAGCATTAAACCTGGCATCCCACAGTAAGGCTCAAAGCGGTGACTCAAAGTAGGCATTGAGAGATAATCAAGCATTAGAAAAGCTGGGAGGTGCAGGAGGGCTGTTATTCCTTCAAAGCTGAGAGCTATGGGATGCTTCAGAGAAGAAAAAATTGACTAAAATCTACCATCCTGTAGTGTGCACCGGTCAACTTTAAGGAATATAGATATTTTGTTTATCCCCATTGATAAGAAGCTGGGAAGTAGACAATTGTTGACCTTGGTTCTGAAGTTAGACAATGTAATCAAGCCCCAGGCTCTTTCCATCTCTCTGCTCTGCTCCACTTAGCTGTTGGTCTTTTATCCTCATACTTTGTTGCCTCATCGTAACAAAATGGCTGCTGCAGCTTCAGGCACTCGGTCCTTGTTCAAGGTAGGATGGAAGGGGAAAGGCATTGCTAAGAAGCTTTCCTCTCATCCTTGTCCTTATAATAAGTAAGAACAAGCATTCCCAAGAGGCTTGAGCACACTTTCTCATTGGCCAGAACTTGATCCCAAGGTTACTGCTAGCTGTAATGAAAGGAGAAAAGTCAAGTATCTATCAAAGGGAACAGAATTTGATGTAGAACCACGCTTCTCGCCCTTTCCTTCATGCCACACGTAAGAAATGATAACATTGATTGTACATGCTGGCGGTAAACAGAATGTTCCTGCGACCCCAGGCCCTGTCCTTCTGGCCTGAGGGTTAAGGGGGATAAATATCTTGGCTAGCTGTGGTATCTTTGAGACTCACATTAGTTGGAAATGACTAGACTGATCACGAGTCATATCATAGAATGGATGTACTATTGCCCCAAAGAAAACAGGGTTCTGGTAGCATATACGAAGATGGGAATGGCCGTTAGACAATTAATAGAGTCTGGCACAGTAGCTGTTTACCTCAATAAATTATTTTGATCTTGGAATATGTTATATTTGGGTTTGAATAAACATCTATTATTCTCAGCAGCCACGTTTTCCCCTATTATACACTGTGAAACAGGCTTGGAGCTGAAGAGTCGACTTCTTTTTTCAGGTAAACTTTCAGCCGCGCTTGTGGTAGTCTGACTTCTGCATACAATGAGTCATCTGATAGTTTGTAAGGGAAAAAAGATGAGCAGGGAAGGGTCCGTCACCAAAGTGAATGGGTTTATATATGAGGGGCCAGAGTTGCATCGTAGACTCATAAGGAAGGATCCTAGGAACTAGGCACTGAGCATATCAGCCATAGTTGGCTTCTTACACATCAAACTTCCAAGGGTCTGGCAAATCATTAGGCCTCCAGGATATTTGATCAGGATGGGTCCTGGGAGTTGTCTGTTGCAAAGAGTGGAGATCAGGTAGGAGCTGCTTCAGCACTGAGTTTTAGGGGTTGACAGGGCTTTAACTCAGCAAAGCACTAGTGAAGAGCTTATGGATGAGGATGGGAAATTCTAACTTTTCTATACTCCAAAATAAATCGATGGAGTGTCTAAGGTAGAAACAGGAATTAGTTTGTACATTAGGGATTTAGTGAGTCTTAAAAATAAAATTTCTTCTAGAGCAAGAGTTCCTTAGCCTGGAGGCTTGGAATTCTAGTAGGTTCTGAAAATTTATATTCAAAATTTATTCTATTATTGTATATGGATTTTTCTAGAGAGAAACTCCATGGCTTTCACCTAATTTTCAAAGATTCAGGACAGAGAATCTATTGAATGCTTAGATAACCCAGACTGGAAGCAGTTTTCCAGGTCTCATTAGAGTTATTTTAAGAGAGCCGCAGCTTCAGATTGTTATATGGCCTGATAATCTATTTAAACAGTAATTTTTCTTTGATATATAAGGTACTTTACAGTAGGTACAGTACATGGCATAATTGGCTTTATGAAAACAATATGCTTTTGTTTTGAATATTTTCTCCAAAATATTCATCAGTTCTGAGTCTATGAAATTCAGTTTTTCTCTTGAGGAAGATATAATATGTTGCATGGGATAACCAAAGTTATGCACTGTTTTTTGTAAGTGATATTGCAAAGGAGCCATAAGACTCTTCCTTCTACCCCCAAGATTGCACAGAGCTAAGGGTAAAGTAGTATGATAGTCAAATGCTTTACATTTACTGGTCCATCCTTAATTTGAATACCCAAGGTTTTTGAATATTTACCTGGTTTAAGCTTTTAATCATAGCACAATAGTGATAGATGATTGATTAGATAGACAGACAGACAGATAGATTGATAGATATAGGGCGATCAAAAAGAACTATATTTCTCTATTATAAAACAATTCTAAATCCTTCGTTGCCTTCAAAGTTACTCCTCTCCTTTAGATGTGTGTGTTTACATAATTTCCCCCCTGTGGATGAAGCTGACAGCATTTTCCAAATTGATTTTCTATCTGTAATATTCCAACCATATCTCAGACCTCATTAAATCCCTTTTCATCATTTCTCTGACTTCATTATTTATGGCAGCATCTCAAAATTTAGTTTTCTCAGTAAATTTCATTATTGTGGTTACCAATTCATTATAAAATGATCAGAGGAGTGGGAGGGAGGGAAGAGATATTGACATATGAGGACAAAGTGAAAGATTAAGACTCTTTGCCCTGGAAAGTAGAAATCTATCAAATCATGAAAGGCATGGGTAAGAGGAATATGGACCAAGATGGTAGATTTGGAAATAGAAAAATGAAAGGACATTCTTGAAATTCCCTTGAATTAAGAAGTAGAGCTACTTAACAGGGACAGAAAAGTAATTTTTCAAGCTTTGGGTGAGTTTATTACAAGACCACAGGAAAAGATCTTGTCTTTTGTTCGTATTTGGCTTCTCTCCTTCTATCCGAGTCTTGCCTCTATTTCTGTAATTAAGTCATCCATCATCATATCCTCTAGAAGATGAACCAAGCCAGATGGTGATCGTAATTTTGAGTGGCAGGATGGGATGGAGCATAGAGGAATGGGAGGATTGACAGAGCACCAAAGGTTACTAGGGGACCAGTAGCCAGTGTTAAGTGAGGAGGGTGGAATAGAGCAGGTCTTTACAAGCTGGAGACTAATATCATTGGCTGTTAGAGTAGCTTATGATCTCTAAGAAACACACTGACTGATCATAGCTTAGGGGCTGTCAGATAGATGCTCCTCTCTGACTCCTTACTCAGCAAGCAAGTTTTAGCTGCTCCAAGTCTTGGGGCCAATTAATGTTTGCAATTTCATTCCTTTCATTGATAGCTTCATTTTTTTCTTTGTTCTTTTTTGGATCTTTTTCTAATTGTTAACCTTCTTTACACTTTTAGATATAAGTATATATTCTCTAAATGTTAACATGCATTTTATGCAGTCTTTATTACATGCCAGTTCATTTCTATTTCTCTTCTTCTTCTTTTTCTTCCCCTTCCCCCTTCCCCTCTCCTCCCCTCCCCCTTGTCTTTCTCCTTTTTCAAAATTTTTTTCAACATCTGCAGAGCCAGACCCTTAAACGTTGTATGTGTGTGGAGATCTGGAGCTCTATTAACAGTTGGTCCATTCATAGCTCTGTCATCATATATGAACTACAATAAGTCTTTTGGGACCTGAAGCTTAGCCTACTTTTTTTGGTTCTTTGGAACCAAAATACTTGTGGAAAAATTCCACAAGTCTAAGATTAGGGTTCTGCTCCCTGGAAAGAGAGCTCAAGTGCTGAAATTCTGAGCCTATATCCTTAGTTCTATTTCAATTTGTATCACAGTGCTTTGCATCTAATAGGTATCCAATAAATGTTTCAATAAGTATTTATCATATTAGAGACTCAATAAATAGCTCAAGATCCTGCTTTCCATCCGATATTTCTACTGCAGCTTAGAAACCAGAAAAGGGTTGAATGTGAGCCTCCCTAGCACTCTATTTAGAACTTGACTCTGCTCTTAATCAAGGTCACCAGTGACCTCCATCTTGCCAAAGCCTGTCGTGGTTTCTCTGTCCTTGTCTTGCTGAAACACTTAGCAGTACTGGATGTAAGTGATCACTCCCTCCCTTCAACATGTTTTCCTCTTTATTTCCATGATGCCTCCTTCTCCTGGGGTTTCCATCTACTTCACCAGCTGCCCCTTCTGTTTCCTATGTGGGTTCTCTGCTCTGCTTAACTTCTAAGTCTCTGATACCAAATCGATATCTTTAGTTCTAATTTTCTCCCAAATGCCTGACTCATATATCAAAATGCCTATTTGATATCTCATCTTGGATCTCTAACAGGCATCTCAAGCTTACCATATGCAAAATAGAGGTCTTGATCCCCCATCTTTAAACTGCTTCTCCCTCAGTCTTTCTCATTTCAGTGAATGGCTCTGCTTATTACTTGAATTACAAGATTGTTTCTTGATTTTTCTCTTTCTACCATATCCCCTTCCCTGTATCTAATTCATCATCAAATCCTATTGAATCTGGCTCCTAAATATATCTTGAGTTCATCAACCTCTCTTCATCTTCATTGTCACTAACAAATCCAAGATGCCATCAATGCTTGCCTGTTATGCTGTAATATTCCTTAATTGGTTCCTCCGCTTCTGCTCTGATGTTCCTAAAATTCTGACTTCACACACCAACTAAAGTAAACTTTTTAGAATATAAGCCTCACATTTTGTCGCCATACTCCTCAACTCTTTCCTGTTTTTCAAACTTCTGGTGTCTTCTGTGACCCTTAAGATAAAATCTAGATTCCTTATCCCAGCCAGTAAGGTCCTTTTATCTTGCCCTGCCTTCTTCCTTGGCCCCGTCTTAAAGCAGACTTCATACTCAGCACACTTAAGCAACACAAATGCACCAAGTCTATTTTTTCCTCAGGGCCTTTGCACTAGTCCACTTTTTCTGGAACATACTTGCTTTAGGTCTGCACTGGATTGCTTCCTTGTCACTCAGGTGTCAGCTCAACTGGCACCTCCTCAGTGGCCCTTCCTGAGTACCTCCCCAGTGCTTTCTATTACATCAACCTGTTTTATTTTCCTCAGAGCCATTATCATTATCAAATGTTATCTTGTTCATTTATCTACTGTGTCAATACTCACTAAAGTGTAAACTCTGAGAGAGGTGGGTCCTTATCTACCTTTTTCACTCCAATATCCTTGCTGTTTATCTAGTGCTTGGCACCTAGTATGTGCTAAATAGCTGTAGAATAAATTAATCATTTTCTAGGACTCAGCTAGAACAAAAGCCTAGGGACTTAGGAGTCTGATCAATTAGTGGTCCGTGATACATATTCACATGCAAGGTTTCACTGTTTCTACCTTGGCTATTTTCTCTCTCCCTTCTTTTCTCCTTCTTTAGGATGGACTGGTCTTTTGTTTCCATCTCTAAACAGCCTTTACAAAGCCACGTTTTCTATTTCTTGCCTTTTTATATTACCCAGAGAGTCTTTTCTGAAGAAGAGTAATTCCAGCACGCTGTGGTCCATAAGGCTGTTTCTTATTATATCGAATTAAAGGACTTCCTGATCACTGGTCCAAGGCCTGTCTACTTTTCTTATACCAATTGTTCCACTGTTATTACAACAATGTCATCTCATATAGATTCTCCTTTGGAGTTCCTGGTTTTCTTGAATCTTAATTTGTCTTCTCTACTTTTGTGATGAAGAATCTTTTCAGTACTTCTCTTGCTATATCTTTAACCAGAAAGATAACGAAATATCTGAGCTATAATGGATGCCATACATTCAATATATGTGTGCATTTGTGTGTGTATAAGTGTATGTAACTATTGCCATTTTCACATGGCTTTTTTTCTATCCTAATTGATATTTCATTGCCAAAATAAATATGAAATTGTAGGACACTCATTTATATAAAGAGATTTATCTATTTGTTTCAGTATAGAGTAGAATGTTTTTTTAATTGAGGATCCAGTAGAAGGTTCGCACTCATTCAGAGGCATTTGCTCATGTACGCACACATTGACATACTTCTAGAAATCTCTAGGTGCTCCTATGAGTTACTGTGTTCTGATTACATGACGTTGCAGAAAATAACAATGCTCTATCGATAACACTTTGAACAGTTATGACATTATATTCATCTGCACTGCCTGAAGAGCTAACCATGCCTCACAACTCCACCTCTTAAACTCTGATCCCCAGAGTCTCTGCCCAAAACAAATAACTTCTTTTGTTATTACTCTATCCTGGTTTTCTCCTTTTTCAGCTTTAGTTTCCACTCTTGTTTTGTATTGTTAAATCGTACTCCAGAGAATTCTCAAAGCTGTTTCTTCTCTCTTCTTTTGAAGCTGCCTCAGATCTACTCCCCATACGATGACTGTGCACTTGGGTATCCTGCCGCAGTCTTTTATTTGCTCTTGAACGACCCACAGACTTTTGTTTCAACATTGCTTCAGCATGAGTGGACTGTCCATACGGAAGGACTTCTGTTGAATGAGCTCACTCTGTGTCCTGAAGTTCAGGAGTAGTGTTAATGAGAGGCCCCATTAAGCAGGGTGTGAAGGAAAGGTCAAGCTAATTGCTGAAAATCCTAGGTTGCTGAGCAAATTCTTGCTGGTGTAAACTAGAATGTAGCCATGTTTTCTTCAAGCTAAAGGTTATATTCCTACAACAAAGATAGTAATATTACCTGTAGTCAATTGTATATATTTTGGGGATTGTGTTTTGAAAGCAGACCTATCTTATCTTGAAATTCCTGGATGACTTTAGTGTTGCTTGTAGTTGTTAAGTTGGGAGAAATTCCCAGATGTCTGAAAACTTCTCTGACATTATTTTAGTTGACAAATAATGTGCAAGTGGCCCTGTTTTTAAATGAGCATTATTTAATCCACATTAAACCATCTTTTAGTTCTTACATCAGCCTTAACTTTATTAAAGTCAAAAGTAATGTTTAGGGAGGGTAAAAATCATAAATATGATTTATAAATACTTGAAAAAACAACAGAGCTCCTAGTTGAATAGAAATCTCACTTAGAATTGTCTTTGAAAGAAAAACTTCTGGGATTGAAGGTAACCTGCTTTTAGGAAAGAAATCAAATATTATGGAATTTGAAAATCTAATTTGGCATATATTAGATTAATGCCCTGTAAAACCTTAAAGTCTGAATTCAGTTTACAGAGTGTTTGACTTAATTCTCTTGTTTCTTTTTTCTTTTTTTCTGTTATTTATGTTTAAATCTTAGTAACTTTGCCTTTTATAGATTTAAACATTTAGTACTGAATTTCTAAAGTTTCAGTTCCCTCCCTGCCTTTTCTCTGAACTTTTGAAGAGGTAGTACACAGGAATCTGTGTGTGTGTGTGTGTGTGTGTGTGCGGTGTGTGTGTGTGTGTGTGTGTGTGTGTGTGTGTGTAATCTCCCAATTTCACCAATGTGCATATTTTTTGCTTGCAAATAAGTTGCGATTTAAAATTTTGTTACATAAAGAGCAAGATTGATAAAGGCCTTTTTATATATTCACATCCTAATATGTTTTTATATTTTAAAAACATGCTGCAGCTGATTGAACTAAATTTGATTTAGACTTGTGCCACACAACTATAATTCCTTCAAACACATGTCAATATGCGGTATGTTTAAGATGATGTCAGCAACAATTCGTTCTTTATTTAGAATAATGTAATCTAAAACTATCAGCCTTTTCTACTTTCATGAGCTTTTGGCTTTCTTACCATAACGCATGAAATAATACGTTTTATTTACAGCTTTTGGTAAAATGTCTATCACTGGAGGAAAAAAACTTATTTAAATATATGCTCCTTCCATTTAAATAAGTTTTTCTAGTAGTATTTATGTGTGTTTCAATACTCTAAGCCCTTTGAATCACTTCAGTTTAATTAGTTACCTTTTTATTTAAAAGTTAATCAAATGATCCCCCTTTGTGGTCAAGAATTGGACTAAATAGGGTGATTAAGCAGGGGAACAAAATATCCAATGATATCAGTCTGGTTACCTTATCAGTGCTCTTCAGAGAGACATGAATAAGCAACCTGTTGAATAGTTGAGCTGAGTCAGAGAGAAGGAATAATTAATATTGGAAGGAAGCGAAGGGGAAAAAACCTTGTAGACTGACCTATAATGAGAACAATCCACATTTATTTGTGAAACGAATCGCTCTGCTTATTATGCGCATGCATTATGAAAAGTGCTGTGGGGGAGGTAGAATTTAATCGAATGAAGAACCTTCCCTGAATGAACTTCTACTTTTAAAAGGGAGAGGTGTACATGTAAATATATGACATACAAGATAGGAGAAACCATGTGCGTTAACAGGGAGGCATGCAACAGAGCGAAGGTGACAGTAGTAACATGGAGTGAGAACTCAGATCTAGGAGGAAGATGGAAATGATCAGAGAGGGCTTCATAGAAGAAGTAGAGATGTTGTTCACAGACCAATACATCCTTTTAACATTTCCGATAGCTAATCAAAGTCTATGCATGTCTGATAAGGCATGGGTTTTGAAAAAGGTAGATTATTTGTTTTATACTCATATGAATAAGAATATGATCCTATGGATAAGAAAAGTGACTTAGAAGGACGATTTCCTTGAATCTTCCCCAGGTCTTCCACATTTCCATTTGTTCATATGGTTTGTATTTATTGTGTGTGTACATGGTAGACCCTGTAAGCTCTCTAAATAGATATTTTGCTAAAGTTAAGGCTACAGACTTTTGTCTTGGTGTCCTCACATAAACACTGATCTGGTATAATTGGCCTTTATAATTTGTGATTTAAAGTATTTGTACTGCTTGAAAATTTTTCATGGCAAGCCGCCTCACATCTTTGGCCATCCGTGCACATGAACCACTTTGCTATGGAAAGGAAGACAGGGAGAATGCGAAACGAGGCCTGTCGATTCTGTCGTTCACGTGTAGCACTGATAGATACAACATTTAATGAGGTAAGGTGTTGAAATAAAGACTTAAATCAGTTTTTCATTCATGTTAAAACCGTGAATTATGAGAATTTAAAATCTAGGCCTGACCTTGGCCTGTCCCTAAAGTCAGTAGAATTGGCCTTACATATTAAGTTCAAGAAAATTTACAGTCATTCTGATTAGATCTCCTGACATAATACTGAGTAATACTGCCTGTTTAGGTGCCAGAATTAATTGTGTTCATTGAGGTAGATCTTCTATGGGTCTTTGAAATAATTTACCTAAATTATACATAATTTTTAAGTGTGGTTTTCACTGTGTTTATACTTTGAAATTGGAGTTTGGAGCCATCAAGCCTACTCTGAAAGCAATAGAGAACTGAATTTTTAAAAAGTGTGCTTGGTAATTGCTCTTCCTAATAGGTTTCAGTATAGAGTTAGTTGTACATACTGCATTGCTTTTCCCTAAAAACAGGCTTCTCACATTTCCTGTTCAGATTATATTTACTATGGACTCGTATGGACTTCAATTAGTACTTAATTATAAGTTATACCTATTTCAGCTTTCCAAATTCAGCACTTGAATGGGATAAGTAGCAACTTATCATGAGCAATTTTAGTTAGCCTTTTTTTTCATGTTAGAAATAGCTCTGTGTCATCCACTCATTCATTCAATGTTTATTCACCTCTGTGTTCCCTGCACCAGCACAGTATCTTAGGGAACAAGGTAGGCACCCTTTCTGCCTTTATGGAGGTTACAGACTGGAAAGCAAATATTAAGCAACTGATTATGTGGTAAATATTAACCAAAAAATATAGGGCGTGAAGAGAAAATGTACAATCTCAGTGAGTCTCTTTTCCTCCATTTATAAGCTGTGAGATCGTGCATGCATTTATCTGGGACTCATTTTTCACATCTGTAAATGGTGTTAATAGGTTTGTTGTGAAAAACTAAACAAAAAAAATGCATGTAAAAAGTTGGACACGGTACCAAACTCACAGCGCCATCTAGTAGTTATCACCTGTTCGATTTTCTGCAGGGGGCGGGTCAGGGAAGTCTTCTCTGGGCTGTTGACTTTTAAGCTGAAACCTGAACAACATTAGGAATTTGCTTAGTGGAGAACATTTATAAGAGTGAGCACCATGTTCAAAGGCCCTTCAGCAGGATTGCCCACAATGTTTTCAAAGAACTGAAAGAAGGCCATCGTGTCTGGAGCTCAGGAAACGAAGAGGAGAATGGCTGGAGATGGGGCTGAGGTGGGCGGGGGTAGCCAGATCAGGCAGGGTCTCGTGGGCCTTGTTAAGGAGGATTTAGGGCTTTATTCTAAGGGCAACAGGAATACTTTCCACAAGGGAATGACATAATTAGATTTGAGTTTTAGAAAGATAGTTCTGGCTTTAGTGTTGAGAATGATTCGAAATCTTTCATCAAGAATTGAAGGTCTGGCTCATCTCCAAAGGGACCTTTTGGAGAAAATATTGGTGGTATTTTTGCTAGTAACACTTTCTTGGGTGTTGGTCTCTGGGAAAACAGTTAGTGACATAATTTACATTGTCAATTTCTAATTCTTCAGTAAATCTGGGGATCATAGGTATGCGAGTTTGTATATGTATGAGCATGTATGTGTCTACATCCATACACAAATACATATAAGCACACTGTGAATGTATGTGTGTGTATGTGTGCCCATATGTATATACATATATAAATACACACACATATGTATGTGTATGCACTCACAGGCATACATACACACATACATTTATATTCTATCTCCCAATAGGAGGAGGACCCAACATATTTTTCTCTCCTATTTTTTGCCTCTGACCATTCAATCTCAATGTTTTTTGAGTTATGGCATATATGTTTAAGAAATGAGAGAGAGAAAATATATTTACCAATGCCTTTAATCTATAAGGTATAATGACATATCATGATGATTACTCTTCATGTGAGTTTGGAAACGTATTACATTGTGCATAACAACTTCTTAATATAAATTCCAAAATTTCAGAAATTGTAGATAGAGAGAATCCTGTGTTGTTCTTTGTGTCATGATGAACGCAGCAGTTATGTGCATATACAAGAATAGATCACACTGAGCATCCCCTGAGCTCCGTTTGCAGACAAGTCATATCTCCACCATGACAAAATTCCCACAAGATTTTGAATTATTAATGTCTTGGAATCTGCGGGATTCAGCAGATTTGTTCAGTGTTATTGATGGCAGCAAACTTTCTCTCTTTTATTTCTGAGACACATAATGAAATAGGGAGTCCCTGAAATAACCACAGTTAGTGTTTAGGCTAATTCTGTAGGGGCCGGTGGGCTTTTGCCTTAACATATATAAATATGATTTTTCTCTCTCACAGCATATCGCATGGTAGATAGAGGGAGGAATGAATTGGCACTGATTGTTGAACACTCCCAGCCTTCTTAGTGCAGTACACCCTGTGAGGGCAAGATGCTCTAATTACACTTACTTCACATCATGAGAGTTTTTAATGACAATTACTGATTAGAGTTTGGGATACTTGGGGACCTTAGAGAAGACGTATTGACTTTCACAAGAGAGGACTTGGTGATCTGCTTTTAGTATTGCTTAGTCCTTAACTATTACCAGAGCTACTCAGTGAAATCCAGCTCCTCAGCCCCAAATGCTTGAGTGGACTGAGGGGCCAAGGTGTACTTTCTTTCTCAACTCAAATTAGGTCAAAGAGCTCAACAACTCTCTTTGCTTTTAGCAGTGTTTTTACTTTATGCTTTTTTATTTTCCTTGGTGATGGTTACACAGGCTGTTTTGGGTAACAAGAATAACCCATAGTTCCGACTGCTCTTTTTAGAGACATTGATTTGCACAGTCACAAATGGATACCTGACATTGTTTTCCTCTTAACACATTTGCAGTGTTCAAATCTGGGGGGTGGCCGTATTTAAAAGCTCTGTTATACATTATATAAATATGTATATGAGAATTGTACTAAGGACATGAGTTTATATGGTCTACATGTCCTTTTTTGAACAAAACAAAAATTGTCTTTATAAGATAAGATGACATATTATGTGTATGTCATCATTTTGTAAACAATTAGAAATTTCATTTGTGTCACACATCAGCATTTAATTAGCAGGGCAATTGTGCCCTTTCTGGCTTCAGTCTCTATTTCTCTCCTTAAAGAAAATAGACCAAGGTTTATTTGTCTGTTTTTTTTCCCCTTTCAAGTTGCTCTGAGCATTAGTTATCCTAAAGCCTCTCTTGCTTTTGTATTCTGTCTTTACAACCATTTATTTCCTTTTTTTTTTTTGCATTTGAATTTTCTCTATGTCTGCTAAATCTGAGGTTAGAATTAAAAACAAAAAGTACTTGCAATGCAGGCAAGCTTAAATTCAGTATATTTAAATAACTTATAAGTAATATAACTGGTAAAGTTGAAAAGAAAAATGGCTTATGTTTTCTTTACTCCTACTCAGAACCTTACCAGGTCTAAGATTCTGATTTAAATACCTATCTTTTACATATTCTGTATCTTGGCCCAAAACTCCCCAATGACTAGCATACCTCAAGCTCTTAATAACTATTAGCTTTAGGAACACTACAATTAGCAATCGAAACCATAAAACAATATAATTGCCTTTGCCAATTTCAGTACAGCTTCTTGTGAACAGGTATTTTTATAACCAAAAATCCCATTTCCATTCATGTGCTCATTTATTCATTTAGTGATCACACACATTTGTTGATTGATTATTCTGGGTAAAGTATAAAAATCAATAAAAATTGTCCTTCAAATAGCAGACTCTAGGATATCTTCACAAATTTTACTACTAAAAAACTATACTCAAACACTCATACTTTAGTAATGTCATATACTATTACATATTCATTATCATAATCCCTAAAAAATATGTTTTGAGTTTCCATAGGTTGCATTCAACTAACATTTATTGCATTTATTAAGTAGATAACTGTGCTAAGTGCTTTCACATCTCTTATCTCACAAATTCTAACAGCTGACTGTGCAAGAATGGTCATCTGCATTTAATAGCTGAGGACACTGAGGATCACAGAGGCTAAGTGATTTGCCCAGAGTCTCAAAGCCTGGAGGCCAACTGCCCAGGCCTCCAAATTCCAAATGTGCAGTTTGTGTCCATCCCTCCCTTCCCCACTGTTATATTAGAAGCTGATCCCCTGACCTTAGCCATAAAGACACAGATTGGACCAAGGCGACTGAAGTTCTTTCTGGGATGTTGGTCCCCCAGTTGTCTTGGCACTACTCACCACTTTTAAAAGAGTTACTAGATCTCATTAAGAGTATATGTTCAAAACTAAAGCACAGCAGTGGTTTGTGAGAATGTCTATATGATTCGGGAAAATGAAATTAGATCAAAATTGTTCTATGCACTAACACTTTTTTTCTGTTTTCATTTAAAGAACAGAGCCTATCAGTTACTATGGCATCAGACTTTAAGAGAATTGAAATTATAGCCCAATTATTTCAAGTTTCACAGTCCTGGTCAGCCAAAAAGGCTGTGGTTGGCCCACTGACTCTCAGATCTATGCTGGGAGCCAGATCCCCTGTTTGAAAACAAAGGCCCAACACTGTGCTCTTGGCCTGAGCTCTTTCCAAAATAACATAAAGTATTTAATAGAGAAGTCACAGATTCCTATCTGAGGAGTTTTGGTGGAAATTGCCAATTACAAAAGCAGAACTAAAATTACCTAGCTCATCACCAGAACCCTTCAAAGGAAAAGCCCGTTAACTTTGCAAATGTTTCAGGCTTGTGTTTCTCTAAGTATTGCTGCTGTTTATGATAAATCAAATAGTTAAAAACCAATCAATGTATTAGAGAGTCCCAAAGATAAAAAAAAGTCACGTTTTGTGTTTAACTGAAAGTATCAGCTTTTCTTTAATTATCTGTTATCAAGTCTGAGTTATTTTTTTTTCTAAATAGCAACTGAATTCATATATGCCAAAGGAAGCACAAATACTCAGTTTTAAACATCGTTTTACAAACATTTATTGAACAGTTACAGATATGAACAACACAAAATCAAAAGTAACATCCAACCCATGTGACCTTGGACATGTAACTCGATCTCTCTTATAAGATGGTAATAATGTCTACCTCATAAGGCTGCTGTGAGGATTAAATGACACAGTGTATGTAAAGTGCCTAGTCTTGAAAAAGAAGGAGCTATTATTTTATCAGTATTTCTACTACTAAAGTTAAGCGATTTGTAGAAAATCACAAAGAATTACTGAAAGGGTCAGAAATAGAATCTAAATCTCTCTCTGATTCTCTCACAAACATACATTTGTTCAGTGATTTTGCTGCTTGATTTTGGAGCTGTTTATTGATTGTCTCCTATCTACAAGTTGCTATCATAAGCTCTGTAAAAAATACAAGTTTCCGTCGGACACTCTCCCTGTCATCAAGTGCTCGTGGACTATTAGAGGATGTGGGACATTCATTACATTTAAATAACTGTGGTGCCAAGAAGAAAGCAATAAGTCGTATAAAAAGAGGCACAAATAACAGAAGAATTGAGAAGGGAAGTCTTCATGGATTAAAGGATGTTTGAGTTGGGCCCTGAAGTATAGATCTGAGTTGGATGTGGAAAAATAGCAGAAGTACATTCCAGGAAAGGAAGTGGTAAATGTACGATACAGGAAGTGGTAAGAATTCATTATATTGGAGAAAGGATTGGTGAAGAGCCAGGAAAGCAGAAGATATTAATAGGCACAGAATACATGCTGAGGTATTTAGATGAGAAGTGTCACAATGTCATGAAGTCTGCAAGTAATAGAATTTGGAGGGTAGAGGTTGGAGAGAGAGGTGACAACGTGTTAACAATTGGTAATTGGTGAATATAGGTGGAGTATATGGATGTTCTTTATAAAATTCTTGGCAACTTTTCTGGAAATTTGAAATTTTTAAAAAGTTGAGGGAAAAAAGAAAAAATACATAGGAAACCTTTATAATCAAGAAACAAAGGACAAACTACCTCTTTAAAAAAAATGAACAAAATATATGACAGGGAATGAATGCTAAAAGAGAATAGACAATAAATGAAAAATATATATATGTTCACTCTATGAGGAGTTAGAGAAATTTAATTTCAAGCAATGAGAGAATACACATAAACAACTTAGGACATGCCTGGCACCTAATAAGTGCTCCCCAAGTATTTTTAGCTACTGTTACTTTGCTGTTGCCATCAGTAATGTCATCATCATCATTCACAAAGAGCACAGATTCTGGAGCCAGACTGAGATTAAATTTCAGTGACATTAGCAGTCAGTCGTTACCCTTTCTGAGCCTCCGGTTTCTCAACTATAAAAGGGGACAGTAAAGATAAGGGGTTGAGAAGGAGTTGAGAAGAATAGTTTTGTTTTCAATATGCAGAGCACTTGAAGCAGTACCTGGATCAGTTTAATCATTATGTAAATATTTACTACTATTGTTATAGAACCCTTTAGTCTCCTGGAATCAGCTTGGAACAATTCATCTTGTCTCGTTACTTTCATCCTCTTTTGGATTCAAGATCGTCAGCACAATCTAAAGTGGTCACTGAAGCAGTAGCAAATGCTCACTTATATTGTGTGATAAGGGAGCAGAGCACAATAGATGAGGAGACAGGCTGAGCAGTCAGTTGTTTCAGGGGTCTGCAGCAAAAAGAAAGTGTGGAGGCCATGGAAGGGGGCGGTGGTATTAATAAGAGGTTAGAAGTTACCAAGGAAAGTTTCATCAATACTGACTAGATTTAATCCTCCTCACTCCCTCCCCTCAGTCCTGATATAGCTTTGTCTTGAGATATCCTGGATTCATAATAGAGTTTCATAAGTCGAGACTGAGTTTTGTATTTTTCTCATGTGCGAAAATACAAATGTTATGAAAAGGAAAGTCAGGACATAAAGTGACAGTCATAAAAATTTGAAATAAGTGATTTAATTTAAAACAGATCTAGAATATTTTTAATTTCTGGGTTTTGAAATGTTTTTCTGGAAGGATACATTACTATGTATTAAAAATTGTTCCACACATAGAACTGTTTGACTCCATAACATCTTTTGTGCCAGCTCTTTATAAGGTAGCTTTATTATTTGGTTTTCAATGTGCCGTGTTAATTACTGAAACCTTGGGCTTCCTGCCACTCATATTTAATTGAAATGCACAATTCAACATCAATTAAAAATATATAGATCTCACCATTTAGAATTATCCTTTCCGTGACTCTCTTTCAGTAAATTTGCTCTTTGCGTGCCCACTCTGAGTCAGCCCTCTACTCCTCACTAAAGAGACAAAAATGAAAATAGCCCTGGTGCTTCCTCCTCCTACCTCCCAACCTCTGGGAGATTATTGTCCATTGGGTGCACCAGTCATGAGAACAAGTAATTGCCACGTGTCATCAGTGCTGTGATGGCACAAACCCAGTGACACACAAAGAAAGGAATGGCTGATCAGAAACCACTATGTACAGGCCTTCAGTTTAGTCTGGTTCTTCTGCAGGAGAATAAACAATTACCAAAATGCCAAAGTTATTAGAAATCTTTATCAATTCACAGGTGTAATTTTATACTATTGCTGTAATTTCATGGTATGTATAATCTCCATATCGTGATAACAGAACCCAGACTACTTAGATTTTTGCAAAGGTAAAAACTCAACCTTTGTAACAAAACCTTTTGTTGGATTAGAATTTTTTCTTATCCTATGGATACAGAGAGAATGCCTTCTCTAATGACAGGAGGCATTACTCTTTCTAGATTTAGAAATCATTATTTTCTATGTAGTCTTCTATAAACTATGGATACTATACATGCTTCTTAAAGTCATTAGAGTCTCCTTTTGCAGATTTTAGACTGACTCTAGGGCTAAGCACTCTTATGGCAAATAGAGAGCAGGCATAGAAAAAGGTATAAATGCTGTCTGGGTGATTGATAATATGGTCGTCGTCTCTGGGGCTAGCTTCTGGAAAGGGCCGTCCAAGGGTAGTTTTAAGAACAATTGCCTAGGGCTGTCTTGGGCTGAGTGTGTGGTAGAAACAGTACTGCTCCTTTGGGGGGAAGAAAAAGGAAGGCCTCTCATCCCAGAAGACTTACAGCTTCTCTTTGTCCGATGAAAGACTGGTATTGACGGAGTACAGAGCGGATGATAGCAAATCTTGCTTTTCTGCAATGAAGATTTTTCTTTAGCAGGGTGGAGGGGTTCGAATTGTGAAGTCTATTTGGGATGAGTTATCTGCACTCTCTCCCTGTCCCTGGAGAGAATGGGAATGACTAATTGAAGCATCCCCTAACACTAATTGAGACAGATTGAAAGGGGAAATGAGTGATTAACTTGAGCCTCCTCACGAGGCTGTGCCTGGTAGTGTTCAAGTGAGTTCCTGGGTGCTGTAGGAGCCCATTTTCACAAAAGTCCACATAGCTCCTTTAATTACATTTCAGAGAACTATATTTCCGCCTCAACTTAAGTTTCAGATACTCTTTGCTCTGTTTTACATCATGTCACTAATGAAAACTCATTATTGATGGCTGAAAACCAGAGACAGATGTGCTCAAAAGCTAATGAAACTTAAGCTTTTGGGTCCCTCACTTGCATGAACTCTTTTAAGGCTCTGGAACTAATTTTGCATTTCTTTCTTAAGGAAGAGCTCCCAAATTGTATAGGCTTCAGGTCCCACAAAACCTGGATCTGTCTCTGCTGATAAAATTTCAATTAGTATAAATGAGTAATCTGGCATAAATTGAACAGTTCCCCAAAATGACGCCCAGCATTTCTTCGCTCCTTAGGGATTCTGGAACTATTTAAATTTAATAAATGCTTAGATCTATATCAGCTTCCTCCAAATTATCCAGTTTTCGAAATTCTGAGAATGGAGACGAGCAATATACTAACTAATTACATGTTTTTGTGAGTATAGTGGTTATTTTCTAAATACAGTATTAGTAATGTTAAGAGGAAAAAGAGAAAAAAAACTCTATGACATAATAGTATAAAGGTACAAGCTTATGTTTTTCTGTATACTGGTATAATAATTATAAATAAGAATTAAATGGGTTAGTTTTAAGAAGACTCAAAGATTTCCTATATTCTGAATTGTGATGAAATTCAACTTTGTACCAGTAGCAATACCTAATTTAGTGCCCCACAAGTACTATATAGTCAAAAAATATTTGTCGAATTGGAACTAAGTACATGTTGTAAATTGAATTGCTTTAAAAAGAAATTCTAGCAGAATCTGTCAGGTTTGAAAAAAAAAAATAAAACACGTAACCTAAATATAGTGGTTTGTACATTGATAGCAAGTAACTTTTATGGAGCAAAACTCTCTACTTTCCCAGAAATTGCATAATCATCCTTTGACAGATATAATGAGCATAAAATCACAAACTGCTACCACTTGATTAGTGAGTTCATGGTTAACTCAGGCCTCTTATACGCCTTGTGTGAAAATTCACATATGCTTGAAAGATCTTTTTTTTTCTTTTCTTGCCACTGTTGATTTTGTTTTCTTGATTTCGATAGGGTTATAGAATGACCTGGAGAAATATAACTAATGGAGTATACTTGGATTCAAACAAAATTTTATTTTACTGGTTATATACTTGTATCTGAAACTTATATCCTTTAGATAGTTTTCTTGGCAATGGATATCAAATTTTGCTCCAACTGCTTTCTAAGACACAGGAAGTTAGCTCTCTTTTGCTTACCCATTCATATTCTTGTACACACACACACAGAGTTATTTGGCAAGCAGATATTTGTGTAGCATGAATCACTGAATGAAATATGAATTGAATAATTTGGCAAGAACTAGAGCCGTTCTTCAAGTTATCAGGAATTTTACATCTCTCAGCTAGGAGTAATATATCTGATTTAATACTCAATGGTGGATGGTCTAGAAATACTCAGTGATAAAGTACAGTCTCTTATTACCATGGTCCGTGGAGAGATTAAAAAATATAGAAAGGAATACATTGATTTAGAACAAAGTACTTAATTGCTAGTATCAAAATTTCCCATTTAAAATTTTTTCTTATGACTAAGAGGTTCTAAAGATTAGGGTTTTCATTTCCAAAGAAGCTTACTGCTCACTTTTCTGATCTCACTTGTTCAGGCAGTTTCACAGGCAATAACATGAGATAAACTATTTGTTTCATTTTAGACTGGCTGTCCTGGTTTTGAATATACATTTATTCTACTAGCAACAGCAATTGTAATATTAAGGTAACCGGTAACTTTTTAATTAGAGATCTTGTTTCTCAATGACTTGTTTATCCCTATGATTTTGCTGGGGCTTCTGATAAATCAACATCAGTAAAAGATGTATTCATTGATTAAACATAGAGCTGAAACTGCAAATACACATGTTAAAATAAAGATTGTCATTTTTGATATGAGTAAGGGATAAGTAATTATTGAGAACATAGTAGCCCTCTGTGTAACAAATGAACTATTTTGAGCTGTTGCATCAGCCTGTATCTGAACAAATAGGATCCTAATGGTTTTGTGAGCTGGAAGGTAGAATGAAAGTAATTTGGGCAGCATTCCTAAGTCTGCAATTCTGTTAGGCCGGTTCAGACACTCTCCACAGGAAGCGGACATTGAGGTCAGAAGTTGGGTCAAAGCCTTTTAATTGTGAGCCTCCATGATGCCTCTGGGCTCGGGTCAATAACCCGAAAGGCTCTGTTTGTGGGCCTGGAAACGTATATTATGGGGGCTCAGGTGGCCTACTAGACTGTTCTAATACTCAATTGTAAGAAGCAGATTATCTGCTTTGCAGATTATCTGATCTCCTATCATCGGCCTTCCCATTGGGCTTTCAGTTGCCAAGGATGGGGCTAAATGTGAAGTGCGGGAAGTTAGGCACAGTAGACTCTATGTGCAATCCCATTACAAAGCCAAATATAAATCAATCAACAGGCACTGCTTTGTTAAATGACTTTAGGCTTATTTGGTTTGGCATTTTCTCTATCTTAATCTGTATTCTCTAGAGTTGCCTAAACCTCATTTATTTTACTCTTATCTCCTAGAAATCTTTAGACAAAAAAAAAAGATGTCATGAAATCCATACAAAATGGAATTACTCAAACACCTTTCCTGTTTTCATGTTCCCTATAATGTAGGTATACCATTACAATGTAATTTAATTTCTTCTCTGGAAATTCATGAAATCATTCCAGCCTAGGTTGTCCTTGGTGCCCTGGTAATCTTTCTTGATTGTGTGATTGTGCCCCTCAAGGCAGCTGTGGTTCAGTCAAATGAAAGATTGGTTATCTCTGTGAGTCAGTTTCTGTGGATTAGGAAATCAGGCTGGATTGTGAATTATATTTTTATCAAAGACCAGAATATTACCATCCTTCTCCCATGTGTTCTGAAATAAAGAGAGAAACGGATGGAGGGAGAGAGGGAATGAAGGAACTAACACAAATGATATTTTGGCCATCATTATAATCTTCTCTATGGTTAGGTAGGTAATATGCCTGATAAATTGTTGATAAGGATTTTTATGCCTTTCTTTGGCATAAGAAAGCAACCCTTCATGCTTAAAAGCAAAATGGCAGACTCTTAAATCCTAATCTTTGTTCTCATCACTAGATTATGCCTCACTCCCAAAGTATTATTTCTAAAGCCAGTCTTTACCCCCAAAACACACACTCTTTTTTATGTTCTTCTAAAAAAACAGATGCTCAAAGAATAGAGAGAGCACTGATTAATACCTGTGAATAGGTATTTTTGGTTTTGACAACCTCTTCACCTATCTTTTAAAAAAAATAATTTTCAGTGACTTGGTTTTATATTCATAGCATGCTTACTTACAATACTGGAATATATATACATACGAATATTGAATTTTGTTAGAATTTAAAAAATCTTGTTAATTCCCATATTCATACCTACTGTGTGCTAGGCACTCTTCTAGGAAGTTGGCGTAATGACAACAAATTAGTGAAACAATCTTAGATCTCTGTTTTTATGGAGCTTATATTGGGAAGAGACAGACAATAAAAATTTAAATAAATAAGAAAATTATACAGTTAGTTGAGAAGAGATAAGGAAAAAGAAAATAAAATGGTGAGTTAGATAGATTAAAAGGGGCCAGAAGTGCAGGGTCAGGGGTGGGGAGATTGTGATTTAAGTTGGTGATCGAGTTGGCCTCACTTGGGAGGAGCACAAACTCGATGGCCACGAAGGAATCAGTCATGAAGGTTTCTGGAGGAGAGCTTTCCAGGCAAAGGAAACAGCCAATGCAAAGGCCCTAAAGTGACAGCATCCCTCCAGGTATTCAAAGACCCTGTTCTTATCGATTGAAACTGGAATACTTTTCCTAAGATCAGTCTTTCATCATCAAGCTCTTGTCTATCCTTACTGTTTGTCTTCGAAATAATTTAACAGTATTAGAAGCACGTGGTTTCTCTCATCGTATCTGTGTTTCTAGAAATGATAACATATTATTTGGCACTTTTCGACCTGGTCCCTGGGCTTACCTTGTCAGCCCTTATATCTTACCCTGCCCTTGAATTTATATATAAATCACATTAAGTTATTTTTATAACTTCAGGGGTATTTATTTGTGTTTCTAATCAGCCTCTTTCTTTTCTGGGACTTCCTGTTAAACAATGATCAACAAACCTTTAGGTGTATTAAGAAACTATAAATGATTTTAATAAAATAAATAATTATTTTGTGAAGCAAGTGAGGCTCTCTGATATGGCTAATTGATACTCTTTCAGACAGCCCTAATGAATGAGCAAACAAACTCTGGCAAATCAGAATTTAGATCTTCCTAGTAATAATGCTGAAACCAGGATGAATTATTTGGATCTCTCATTTCATAATTTACATTGCTAAATGGAACTGAGAATAGAGTAAATAACAGTGAAACAACTAATTTTGACAGTGTCATGATATTTAATCTGGGAAAATAGTATTTTCTTTTTTAAAAAGTTAACTTGTCTCTATCATTCCTTATTCTTTTATGCCACCACCCTTGCAAAATGCTTTAATAACTAATTAAGAAAGAAGTTATAATCTTATTAATTCCTTCCTTAAATGAATCCGAGTGTTATGTAAGGTTAAAAATAAAAAGGAGGCTCGTATTTTTATATATCTGTTATTATTAGATAAGCTAGATGTTATTTTACTCAGTGGGCAATAGCAGTAAAACATATTGACCTGGTTTCTGCGTAGACCACCACGAAGTTCTCCAAACCTGGCTGTTCATGAGAATCACCAGGCAAGCTTATTAAAAAAACGCAGGTTTCTCAAGCTTCACCTTAAATTTTTTGAGTAAGAATCTCTAGGCATAGACCCAAAAGTCTCTGTTTTTTATCAGATCCCCAGAGGAGTCTGATGCACAGCCAGGTTTAGGAACCACTGGGCCAGAATAGATTTAGCACTGGGGAGAGGTGTAGAGTAGCCTGATAGAAGTAACCCATTTACCCATTTGAGGTAAAATATTGCTTTTAGAATATTAAGTAATCAGATGCCTGGGAGTCAAAAGACGGAATGAGAAATACCACTCTGATAACCCACATTTCTTCCATTTTCCTTATGCTTGAGCCATCCCCAACCATCTAGACTTCACCAGCCACCAGTAATAGGTCTCTAGTAATGACAGCACTAACGAAGTAGCAGTAACCTTTATTGGACACGAGGCCCTGTGTGTGTGCGTGTGTATACACATACACACGCGCGCGCGCGCACACACACACACACACACACACACACACACATATATATGTTTAATTCTCAATACACCCTATGACTTAGGTGCTATTATTATGAGGGCAAAACATGAGGAAAGTGAGGAGCTTAATAGGCAAGTTATCTACCCAAGGTCATGATCCCAGCTGGCCCCATAATTCCCACTCTTAACCATTATGCTTGCTGCCTCTAAAGGCACCATATGCTTCTTTTTTTTTTTTTTAAACCATGTACCTTTTATGGCTCCATTTTTTCCCTTCAGGATGCTCCCTTTGCTAAGGATCCCTCACTTCCCATTCTTCTCTTTTGAAATCCTACTTATTCTGCAAAGCCCCATCTCCACTTTGCCCTTTCTTTGGCCCCTTCTCTTATCTTCACTGCCTTTAGACCAAATGAATTATTCTTGACTTTGTATACAAAGGAGGAAAGCAAAGTAAGATTTATTAACTATCTACCAAGGACACTGTATAAGATAAGTAATACTATATCTATGTTATATGTGAGCAAAATGAAGTTTAAGATTCTCAAAGAATCCCAAATATGTGGACAGAGACAGATTTGAGCCCCAGTCTAACTCCCAGCCTCCTTGTGCCGTGACATGCTGTTCTGCACTTTGACAGGTTGTTCACATCTGTCACATTGCAGCACATCCCATGCTGTGATGTAATGGATTGCGACTTCCCCGAGGGCAAGCGTATTCTATCTTTCTTTGAGACCCTAGTTTCAGAAAAAGTGCTGTGCATATAATATGTGCTCTGGAAAGTGTTTGATGAATGCATTTTGAGGTTCTTCCAATAAACCAGATCTGGGGAATTTTTATGGTGCTAAGCATAAAAATTGGCAAATGAGGTTGACTTTAATTTCCCCTTCCTCAAAGTGTACAGATTGCCTCACAAGCCATCAGGAAAATGCTAAATTAACCTCTTAGGGAAGTTACTAGATCTCATCTCTCTGGCCATGATGTGATTTGGTGACTTTATTTGCCTTACGATTTCTCTATTTTTGGAGTAGTCATTTGGAACGATACATAAAGATGAAAGAAAGTAAGTAAGAAGCATGGAGAGTAAGAAGATTGTTTAAAATAATTTTTGTTTTTACAAAGACAAGTTTTCGTCTATGAAAACTACCTCTGAAAACTCTGTGGGGGAAGATTAAAACAGGAAAGGTTGCATGTTGGAATTCGTTTCACATGCTTGAGAATTTTATGCTCTTCTCTTTGTGCCCTGCAGTTTTAATGTGGAAACAGATAATTCTGACTTGACCTTAAGTGCCTCACCAATCTGCTCAGGGGACTCCCTTTAGGAATATAAGCTGACACCACCTTGCCTGAGCTTCTTTCAATCAATAACGTGGCAGGGTACACATGATACGAATAGGCAGACCGATAAGAAATAAAAGCATATCTGTAGATACAAATGGAGCGATAAATGGACTGGTTTCTATCCAAGGACTTTGAAGGGGAAATCAAGGAGGGAAAAAGATGGCTAAATGTGAATGTGTAAGAAATTAATTTTTTTCTAAGCAATGATTCTCTTTTTTTACATATGTTCAGAAGAAAATGCTCAAATTATTCTATGCCTAAAAGAAATTTGTTACTTGAAGCAAGTCTCTTGGGAGTGTGTGTTTTGTGACTGTAAATCTACAGTGGCAAAATTGTGTTAATCTGACTGACTAGAAATGTTAACCATATTATATCAAATAACTGCCAGAAATAATTCTCTACCTTGCCCTGTGACTTTATTTTAATTGATTTTTTTTTTTTTTTTTACTTTCGGCTTCTGTGATTTTTGTTTATTCTGACACATGTTTATTTAAATGCATGAGGAAAGTTGTTTTGCAAATTATTTTTAGTGTTTGTATCTTGTTGAAATTGGTGAGTTAACTCTTTTTCTCCAGAATTCCAACCTCTTTTATTTTCTGACCTGATACTGCTGATTGGGCTTTCTGGTCCCACTAATGGCATTATTGTCCACATCAGCAGTCTATACAATTAGGCTGTATGCTTAGTGGTATCATTTGACGTTTCACAAAGATTTGAAAGTAAAAATTGAATATGATTAATTGCTACGAGATATGTTAATGTTAGGATTTCTGAGCTATGATATAAAATAAATCATTCACTGTAATAACAAAGATAGTGCCTCAAACCTTACTCATTATGTTCTATCAGTAATCGGGCCTTAGGAACAAGCCTCATTTGTGTGCTGTAGAGCCCTCGTATTATATATGAATCACAAGGTGAATAGTCATAAAAATTCGTGTAGGATAGTAGAATTTACTTGTCAATATTACCAGCAAAGATATAGTTCGAAGAGGATAACCTTATTTTCTTTATCAGCCTTCCTATTTACCTTGATATCTAAAGTTTAAATGTGAAGCCGTTTTGTTATTTTTAATCCATATTGGTTCAAAAAAAAAAAAAACTAATAACAATAATGTAAACCAACACATCTTGAATGCTTACAAAGTTCCAGAAACTGTCCTGTGTGTTTACCATGTATAAATTTATTTAATCTTCCTAGCAGTACTAAGGTATGTTGGGACTGTGATTATCCCTATGTAACTGAGGAAACGGAGGCCCAGAGAGGTTGGATAACTTGCCTACAGTTGCACAGTTAGTAAGTAGTAGAGCTGGATTTGCATCCAGGATGTCTCGCTCTGGGGCTCATGCTCCTGATAGAATGTGTGAGATGTGGTTCTGTCCAGAGAGGCTTGCTTTCGCATTTTGGCGACACCACTCATGTTTCCAAAAGTTGGGGAAAGTCTTATAGAAGACAGTCTGCTAAGCAGCAGAGTAAGTGCCTCCTGATAGGTGCTGCAGATTTTCGAGAAAAGACCCAGGAAAGTACATGTTGGGCAGCTTTTAGAGTAACTTGTCATTACTTAAAACTGAGATGCCTAGAAACAGCTTTAAAATTCTAAGACACTGAATGTTGATTCTGGAAGTCATTTTACAGACTGCAATATCTTTATTTTTCCATGCGATTGTACTCAGTGGTAAGAGTTTTCTCTCTTACAGATTCTAATGTACTCCCAGATTATTTTGAATATTCATACTTTTGGGGAAACTTTCCATTTGTAGATGTCTCACCTGTGACATAAATTGAATTTATATTTTATACACAATGTCACACAATACCAATTTAATACCTAGTGGTTTTATTTAAGAAGGAAGGAAGGGGTACTGGTTGCATTTTTTCATGGTTTTTAATTAAGTCTTACTCTTTTAAAGTTTTAGATTGGACAAAATGCTCCTTTGTTTTCCTCAGTTAATCCAGTCAGCGCAGGGCTACTACCTATGTAAAAATAATTTGCTAATTCAATGTCAAAGCTTAGACTGAATTACTTTCGCATCATTGGTTGTCAACAGCTTCGGATATTTTTGGCAGTTCTGCTTAAGTAAAGCCCTCTGTAACAGTGTCATTGACAGAACATTTGTACCGTTAAGCCTTCAAACTCTTAGTCAGCTGTCAACACTTGGGCACTTCCTGGAGCCAGAGTCTCTCACGCTGTGCACTGCCTGCAGCTCGCCGCAAGCTCGACTTTTACTCAAAGGGTTGATTTCTCTTCTCTTAGCCATGTTCCCATTTAACGTTAAAACCTGCTTAAAGTCTGAAAAGTACACAGGCATGTGTCTTCTCTTAAACCTTTGTGATGTTGACTTAAGGTGCTCGAAAGAAATTGTAGATATCTTAGCGAATAATTAATTAGAAAGAAGTCTGATGGTGTTAATGTGAGCTGCAGTATCATGAATGCTGAAACAGAAGCTTTCTGGGTGTTCCCAAAAATTGGGCAAATTTTTTAATACCGAGTAATAGGGTCAGTGTACTAAGGTGGAATTTAAAGGGGTTTTTTTTACTCTTACTGTGATAGATTTTTTAAATTGGCTTTTGTCACTCACAGTTCTTTGAAGGTTCATTTGTTGTTTAATTGTTGTTTGTTTTCTTTTTAATGTTTTTCTGCCTGAAGCCACTTTGGAGATATTTATTTATTAGACATAATGGATAATATAGGGTGGATAGAATAGCCGAAAGAACTAGAGAACAGATAGCACAAATGTTGGATAAAGTGATGAATACTTTCGCCAACGAGCATCAATATGGCACAATGAAGCAGAAACTTTCATTCACGAGGCTCTGACAATTTGGTTTTCAATGATCCTTTTCAAGTCGGATAGATTGTAGAAAAGAGCTCCCAAATTTCATCATATGGATAACATTACAAATCATTTTAAAATAGAAGTGGCATTCAGTGTCTCCATTGAAAAAGACTGCATAAACAATGGGGTTTTGTGGACGTAAACTATCTAATACATTAGTAACTAACCACATGTGGCTAATTAAATTTAAATTTAAATTAATTACAAAATTAAATAAAATTTAAAATGTAGGTCCTTAGCCACATTTCAAGTGTTTAATAGCTACATATGGCTAGTGGCTATTGTATTGAACAGTGCAGACTGTGAAACATTTCCATCATTGCAGAAAGTTCTGTTGGGCAGTACTGCACTGGACAATATAGGGAAAGACAACAGTCCATTCCATTGTATTTCTCAGTGAATAATCAACAAATCACAAAATATTTTGCCATTTTTTTTAAACTAATATTTGGTTGAGTGCCTACTAAAAGTCAGGCATTCTGTGGGTGCCATAGGAACAGTAATAACCAAGATAGATCACCCCTCCCTTCACAGAATTTACATCTGGTGGAGAAGGCAAACAGTATTAATATAAAATGTGATAAAAGCTATGATGGGGGAAGATAGGGAACTATGGGAATATATAGTAGAGACTTTAACCCATTCTAGAGACCTCAGCAGTGCTGATGCCTGAAAGATGAGATATCAGTTAGGGAAAAGAGATGTGGGAAGCAGACAGTAGGAAAAAAATAAAATAAAACATGTTTCAGGCAGAGGAAACAGCGTGCATAGATACCCAGTATTGAAAAATAAGCTGGTTCATTTGGTGAACTTAAGGGACTGCGAGAAGTGACCTGATCAGATTTGTAAACTCTTTCCTTACTAAATGACATTGGGAAAGTAAGCTTCAGTGGCTCCATTTAAAAAGAAAGAGAAATATAGTACCTTCCTCTTAGGGTTATTGTAAATATTAAATGAGATCATGCTTATAAAGTACCAAGCTCAAGTGAGTACTGTAGAAAAAACTTAGTTATTATTTACTTAGAGGGGCTACCTTGACTGCATGTAGAAAATGAACTGGAGCAGGGCTAGACTGGAGGTGTGGATACTAATTAGGGGGCTGGTACAGTGATTCGAGAAAAAAAGAACATTGGCCTAGAATAAAGTAGTAGAAATGGGAATGATGAGAAGTAATTATATACTGGAAAGTTCTTTTAGAAGTAGAATAGAGAGTCTTTAGTGAGTGAAGATGTAGCAAATGAGAAGGAGAGGGGTTAAAGATGGCTCCTAGGTTTCTAGCTTTGGACCGTTAGGTGGGTACAAAAAGACAGATTCAAAATTCAAATCTAACTTTGTACAGTTATGGAAAATCAACTCTGTAGAGATGAGCCGTCACTGGGTAGACAGCAACAGGGTGGATGGGGAATACTTCTAAATTCCTGCCCAGCACCTTTTCAGTACAACATACAACAGCAAATACCATTTCTAAGAAAATCAAATTATAAGAGAAGCACATCTTTGTGTGGATTGCCTTAGGGCACTCGGTATATATTCAATGATAGAAAGTCTTCTGATTCCGTACAACTATGTCATTTCTATAATAAACTTAGCTAATAAATCAAGAGTGTCTCATACACTCACCAGGAGAATTGTCCATTAAAAAAAAGAAGACACGATCTACTTACTCGTCAAATGAATCTTCCTAGTCCAGCCAAATATAACTGACTTATTAAATGAGCTAGACTCTAGGGTACAAGCAGAGAGCGATATTACTGTCATTAGCACCCTTTTACACTTGCTCTGTGAAATCATTTTCTCCATTTTGGGCGAAATTTCAAGATGAACCCATAGTTTTTCCAGTCACTTTCAGGTATTAAAAAGTTCAAGCCACTAGAAGAAAAGAGAACATCTTCTTAAGTCACAAAAACATAACTATACATGGAAAGATTGATCAGTTGGCCTTCATTAAAATTAAGACATCTGTTCCACAAAAGCCAGTGTTAAAAGAATAAAAGGCGAACCACAGAATCAGAGAAGATATTTAGAATACACTTAATGTTTGTTACGTATGCAACAAAAGACTTGTATTCAAAATATATAAATAGCTCACACACATCCAAAAAATAGGTGAAAGATTAAAAACTGGGCAAAGATTTGAATGAAAAGTTTTATAGAAGATGATATCCAAATCTTCAATAAGCATATGAAAAAGGCTCAACATCATTAGTGATGGGAAAATACAAATTAAAGCCACAATGAGATACCACTACACATGCATCAGAATGGCTAAAATCTTGAAAGGTTGTCAATATCAAGTACTAATACAGAAGTGTAGTAACTGAAATTCTCATAACATTGCTAGTACTTCAAGTTTGGGAAACTGTTTGTCAATATCTGCTCATGCTAAGCATATGCCTGAACTGTGACCTATATCTGAGTAATTCCACTCTCAGATATAATCCATGAAATGAGTGCATTTGTCTCCCAGAAGACATGTTTAGAAAGTTTTATAGCAATTTTTAATAAGCAAAATGAAAAAAGAACCCCAAAAGTCCATTATAAGGAGAGTAGGTAAATAAGTTGTGATGTAGTCATACAATAGAACAAAAAACGAATGGAGGAGATGAGCTGCTACTCCGCTAAAACATGGTTAATCTCACAGAGAGAGTATTGAGCAAATTAAGCGAGACACAGAGGAGTTCATGTGTACGATTTCATGTATATGAAGTTCAAGATAACAAAAATTAACCTATGGCGATAACTTTGGCAGGGCAAGCATTGACTGGGAGAAAACATGAGGGACCCTTCTGGATTCCTAGAAGTGTTTTATGTTTGGATCTGTGTGGTGGTTACTCAGGTGTGTGTGCATGTGTGTTTGTGTAAAAATTTATACTGTTTGTTATACTTCAAGAAAAAAGAAAAAAACTTAGTCCGGTCTTAATGTCAAAACTTGTCTCATGCAATTGAAAGCTTTTCCCTTCTCTTCCCCTCCTCTCTCAACTCATGATCAGAAATCTGCAATAGGGAAGTGAGAATTGTGATGGGTTTCTTTTCTCATCCTTGGTCCACCTCCTCTCCCATTCTCGAGCCACTGCTTTTGTCCCCTCTAGGATCAGGCACTTGGGAGAAGGAAGGATTAGAGAAGAAAGGACAAGGTCTAGTGTGTCTTGGGCGGCAATCTGGCTTTGAAGCCCTCCGAGTTGGCACGTCTACGAAGGCTAGCTCCTTCTCTTGTCGGGATGCTCCTGTGGGGTTTTCAGAGATTCTGCGTCACGAGGAACATCCAAACAAAACATTGCCTGGCATGGGCGCTGATTCTCTTATAACTGCAGCCACAGCTCTTGGCTTTTAGTGACTTCTGTGGGCGGAGTCCTGGCCAGAGTGACTCAAGTCCAGTTCTTTCACTTGAATTATCTGACCCGTAGGACAACGGACATGCCTTTGCCTGGCCAGTGGAGGACTTGCAGTTTGCTCCCACTGCATCTTCTCGCCCCTTTCAGCCTCTCAGCGTCAGGCTTCCCTAGGAGGGAACCAGGTCCTACTCTCTGGTACTCCCTTTCCCCATTACCCTAGTTTCAGGGGACTCATTCTCCAAGCGGTTTTCTGTAGCTCCCCTCACTCACCTTGGATGGGAACCATCTCAAGGAGGGGAGTGGATGGGTACAAAGTCCAACGACAGCTCTCCCCAGAGAAGCTGCTCCTACCAGTTTTCATTCTGCCTTTTGTGCAGAGTTTGAAAATGGATAATGAACCTAGGGTAGAGCACAGTTCTTGCTTTAAGCTAGAAGGTAGATGAATGGTTCCTGTCCAAATAGAAGTGATCATTTTACCTGCTCCACCTTCTTTGCTAGTTACTTGGGGCTTTTCTGAATGAAAAGAAGCATTCTGGAATATTAAGTACTGTGCAATTGTTTTTATTTTTTTCAGTATTCTACTTAAAAACTATTTCAGGTAGAAGAGGGAAGATTCAGAAATATAGGTTTTATTATATACACACATATTCCCATACACAAAGATTATTGGGACTTCCTGAGCAATCAGAAACAACTCCGTGAACCTCTGTGCTCACATCTGAAAATAAGAGATAAATATTACTTGCTTTATATTATTTCCATGAAGATAAAGTAGAAAGGAATTATACATATAAAGAAATATACACATGCACACATATGTGTATGCATATATACTGTACGTATATCACTCAGAATGAAGTAAGTGAGCACTAAATGTCAGCTCCTTTCTTCTTGCTTCCTGGACTATGTAGCTTCTCCCTCCTTTTCTTTTGTAAAGCAGCTTTCTTTAGTTACAGGCTTCGGTAGATCAGGGCTCTAAGATTCATTATAAAGAATGCGAGTTAGCTATTTGGAAACTTTTAATAAAGGTGTGCTACATGTAAGGTTAAACCAGATGTGGTAAAGTAGGCGTAGTCCTAGAATTAGAAAGACCTGAATCTAAATCCCAGTTCCAGCCATTCATTCATTCAGCGCATTTATTGGGCGAATGTGCTGGGGAAACAGACAATAAGCAAATAAGTAAATATAATGTCAAGTGGTGATAAGTTTTGTGAACAAAAATAAAACAAGATAAAAGAATACAAATAGGGGAGGGAAGAAAGCCAGGTGTGTGTGTGTGTGTGTGTGTGTGTGTGTGTAAGTCTGTTTTAGAGAGGGTGGTCAGAGAAGGTCTTATAAGAGACTTGAATTAAGTAAGAGAGGAAGATCTAGAAGAAGGCAAAAGAGGAGTTCGTAATATTCCAGAAGCCAAAGGAACTGTTTTAAGAAGGAGGAAGTCAAATGCTGTTGAGTGATGGAGTAGATCGAGGAGCTCTGAGTTGCCACGTGACCCCTGGACAAGTTATTTACTTTCTTGGAGCAATAGTCAATAAGATATTTCTGAGAATGAAGTGAAATAATTTATATAAAGCACCTGGCATGTGGTAGAGAGGCAACCGAAGATTTCCTTCATGTTTCATGTGTGTAATAAAATTTGAATTTAAAAATTCATAGTGAAGGATATTTTTAAATAGTCTCAATTCAGTTTCTTACTGAATTTGCAAAATGTTCAATTAACAGTGTATGTTAGCCAAAATATGTAAGTCAAATTAACTATATTAGTTATGGAACTGTAAGCTTTGTCCTTTTTAACAGACTATATTAGTAAAAAGTAGCTAATTTGATGTGTCATATCATGTATTTTGTATTTTGTATCACATATCATGTGAATTGCCGTGTGTTTAAATAAGTTGGAATTTTTCACATTCAAGCTGGCAGAAATCATTTGTTTAAAAAATAAGAGCTGAGAAAATCAAATATTTTAGCATTCATGGGAATCTGTTTTGCTAAATTACAGCTTCTATGAATGATCAGTGAATTATTCCCATTTTAAATCAAAGAAATAAGGAAATTGATTTTGTTTTCGTCAGTTACAGGCATTTCCTAATGTTTTAGCCCTGATTTTTAAATAGCTTTCAATTTTACAGAATTTGGCTGAATAATATGACGTGTGATCTAACCTGTATAGAAATGACAAGGTAAAACTGATACACACTCTTTAAAGTAATACAAAATTATGATATCTTTGTTTGGCTACCTCATAATATTTACATGTCACCTAAATTATTTTATAGAAACCAGGCATTAAAAATTCCACCCAGAAAGTGTTGAAGAATGAGGATATACTTTTAAGCATGTGTGTTTACATTTCCATAAATTTAAATGATATGTATTCGTGCACTGTAGTTTCCTCCAGAAGAAATCTGTATGCTTTTCGAAAACACAGCTCTTACTCTTAGATTTTTAAAAGCATGTCAGATGCCTTACAGGAAAGGAAGTAAAGTCATTTTACTTAAAGTAAATCATTTTTCCAAATTTTCTCAAGCACAATTATGTAGGGACTGAGAGAGAACGAGAGTTCTTTTTCCCTTTTTAAATACAAAACACACCAGCTGCCACCCCAACTATCCACTAGAGGTAGGGAGAATAACTAAATTCCTGCAGCAATGTGTAGAACTAAATTTATTGAAATCCCAGTGAAAGCTTTTGTTGTGTTTGGTATAATAGGGAAAATTCCATAAGATATCATTGATTGCATTTTCCTCATGGTAGTCTTCATCGCCCGTGTGCTCCCAGTCAGGCTGTAAACATGCTTCATTCATTTAGAAGGAAAACTCACACCTCGGAAGCCAGCCAGGTTTGGGGATTACAAGACATTTTATTTCAGATAATGTGATTACTGCTTGTTGCAAATACTGAATCCACCGAATTTGGTTCAGAGAGGTTGGAGCTTGGCGACCCCATTAGTTATTTTCCTCAAACATATAAGGAATGAATTTGTATTCTAACGTGTGTGGTTTTGACAAAGTGATGTCAGCCTTTCTCATATCTATTTCTGATGACTTTTCCATAGTTATATTTCTGGTTTCATTTCAAGTACTTTTTTAAAATTCATTTTTCACTTTTTACAAGAAGTCAATATATGTATTAAGGATTATTCATATTTCCTTTCAAAGATCTTCCTCTTTTCACCTAGGCTGTGTTTTCTAAAAGATGACACAATCAAATGTTTTTGTTATCTTAAGAGACCCCTGACAGGCCCACGACACTGGCTTCTGCTGTAACTGTAAGTTTCTATACATAATTGATGACTCGGGGCCCAGCAGACGGCACCAGTATACAAGCCATATAGATTACCATATAGTGAGCGGTCTTAGGTCTTTGAATTTTCCATTTCCTGATAGAAATAACTCCTTGCTAAATAACAAAAATTCCGGAAGGAGTACGCTTGCTATTATAATAAACATTCTTCAGAGAACAAAGCATTTGCCAGCAGGAGGTTTGGAGAGTCTTAAGATCCTAACTTTATATTATCCTATCTTCCACTCCAACCATCTCTCAACTTAGCAGCACTGGTAATATTTGGTTTTGCTGACATTTTGGTTATATATATATATATTTAAGTTTAGTGCTGAGGAAAGTTGAATTCCAAATGGCACTTTTTGAGGTATTCCTTAATCTAATTGCCCTTTCTGTTTCTTTGATTTACAGGAAGATGAGAAGGCTAGTCGGTATAACTGGTTATCTTTTCATGAGGAATTTGTGAGATTCTCGTCATGAAAGCAGCATTTGTTAAGCCCCATTCACCATGTCTGTCTTGCTCTCTAAACACCACGAGCACACTTTCTTGCCTTTGGGCCTTTTGTACATTATGTCCTCCTCTTCCCCAGATGATTTTTAGGTACCCTCCACCCCGACCCTTCTCTTGGCCATTCCTGCTCATCATTCTGGTGTCAGTTTAGATGGCGTCCCTTTTGGCACCCCTCGCTCAGCTAGGTGAGTGAGGCAAGCAGCCTTTCCTCACCCCGTTATCTAGCCTTTGCCTTTTTTCTTTGCCACAATTAGGCTGTAATATCTTTTAAGGCTGCTTGCCTAAGAGCGACCAGGCCTCCTTAATCATTGTTTTCCCAACCTCTAGGGTGTGCCTGGCATGGAGTAGGTGTCCCATAATTATTTACTGAATGAAACTACAAAGATACTAATATTACATAATTTAACTTAAACATGATGATACAGAGTATTAGGTTTTAGACGATTCATTGTTAGAATTAGTAGTTTTCCTAGATTTTCATCTTGTTTGCCTTAGAGTGATATGTTTGCAAGTTAGCTTTCTAAAGTTTGCAAGTTAGCTTTCTAACGTTTGTAAATCAGTTGTTGATTTCTATGGGACTTAATTTTGAATTTCAACCTTAGAAATGGAGATTGGCCGCACATACGACAGTGTCACATTATGGGGCTGTGGGACCAAACTGTTTGAATTCATATGCTGACCTCGAAAATCACTGTTTGACCTTGGGCAAATTAGCTGACCTCCGTGTGCCCCGATTTCCTTGTCTGTAAGTGGCAATAATAATTTTACCTCTCCATGAGCTTGTTTTCAGAATTATATAACACTTGCAAAGTATATAGAACAGTGTCTGGCAGGTATACTCAATAAATACTACCTTCTATTGTTATTATAATTATTAATCAGTCTTAGAAGCAAGAACTCATGTGTTCTTTTGTTCAAAAATATTAATTAAACCCCTACAATGTCCCAGGAATTTTCTCAGGTACAAGTTGGAGATGCTAGGGAATAAAAGATGGAGTAAAAATAGGCATGGTCCTTACCTCATAAAGCTTACAGCCTAGTAGAGGAGACACAGATATTAATTAAAGAATCACACAAATAAATATAGAGGTACAGTAAGTGCCACAAGGGAGATCCATGATGTCCCGAGAGTGTATAGTCCGGGGAAACTGATATTGGCAGGAAGGCTTCCGTGATGACTTACAGAAAACTAAGATCTGTAGGTGGAAGGAATCATAGCCCAGTGAAAGAAATGGACCACAGGCCCTGTGGCTGGAGCATGGAGAGCCAAATAGGGAATGCGGAGAGATGGAGATGGAGATGGAGATGGAGATGGAGATGGAGATGGAGATGGAGATGGAGATGGAGATGGAGATGGAGATGGAGATGGAGATGGAGATG
>NW_024346667.1:10463698-10547991 GCF_902729225.1 Pteropus medius
GGATGGGGATGGGGATGGGGATGGGGATGGGGATAGATGGAGAGGTAGGCAGGAGCAGATCATACAGGATGTTGTAGGCCATGACTGGCCTTTAAAGCCTAGTGGGAAACCAGTGAAAGATTCCATTTCCCTTTGGAGATTGAGTTGGAGTCTCCCACAGAATAAGAGGTAAGAGAAGGTGGAGAAAAATGGCCCCTTCCTAGGTATAGCATTGGTCCCAGGCTAAATTTTAAAATAAAATAAATTTGCTATTGAACCGATGGTTGGCAGAGGGAAGGCAAGGAAAGGGGCTCGGTGAAAAAGGTACGGGGATTGGGAAATACAAATGGGTAGTTGCGAGATATTCACGGGGACGTCAAGTGCAGCATAGGGAGTATCGTCAGTAGTATGGCAACACCTTCATATCGTGCCAGATACTAGACTAATCAGGGCATCACTGCATAAGTTACATAAATGTCTAACCACTGTGCTGTACACCTGAAACTAATATAAAATAATATTGAATGTCAACTGTAATCGAAAAAAATAAATTTAAAAACATTCGCCATCTCACCTCCCTGCTCCCTTTGTATTCCCACTTCTCCCTAGATCGTTTCACCTAAGCCCATAGCTCTCGTGCCAGTGTTTACCCCACTGCATCAAGCTAGCTGGACCCGCCTTGCCCAAAGAAGTGCTTCCTGCTCCAAAATTCTCTTCCCTTCCTGCCTCTAACAAAGTCTCATTTGATAGAAGTTTTAGATTCACATCAGTATTTAGAAGCACACTGATAGAATTGATTTAGACTAAGATGTGGGCAGCTTACCTCAAGAACAGTGTTTCGAATTTTTTGGACCACTTTACATTCTTAAAATTTGTTGAGGACCACGGGGAGCTTTTATTTATGTCAGTTATATCTATCTGTACTTGACTTATTTGAATTTAAAGCTGGGAAATTATTCATTCGTTTAAAAATAACAATAAGCCCCATGCTGTGTAAACATACTTATTTTTATGAAAAACATCTATATTTTCGAAAAGAAAAAGAAAAACTAGTGAGAAGAGTGTCATTGTTTTATATTTTGCAAATCTCTTTAATGTCTGGCTTAACTCAAGATGGCTGGAGTTTCATCTCTGTTTCTCTATTAAATCTTTCAGTGTCGCATGTCCTGTGGCCCCTGGAAAACTCCACTGTACAGTTGTGAGACAATGAAGATGAAAAAGACAGATGATGTCTTAGTATTATCATGAAAGTGGTTTTTATCTCGCCCCAAACAGTCTTAGGAATCCCTGGGTCCCCAGACCACACCGTAAGAATTGCCGCTCTAGAAAAAGACATGCGATTTTAAAAACAAGATGCTTATTAAGTCAAAAACCTCATCTGAGATGGCATTTCAGGCAGTCAAAAGAGTGAACGGAAGGAATTCAGTGTCGCTCTGCTTGTTTTTCATCACTCCTTCCACGCATCTGTGTTCAAACCCATTCCCTTCTCAAAAACTTTCAAGTGATTTTTAGTGTTAGCAGAGACCCTTGTGGTTGTGTAGACAGTACTTGAAATTCCTGAAACATGATATTTTTGCCTTGATTACTGGTGTAAGGCTCATTCCTCTTTCAAAGCAAATCGTGATTCCCTCATGCCTCCCGATGCTTCCTGTGAGCATCGGGTCACTTAGCTGTCTGTGACACAGCCTCGCCTGGTCACTGCAGCTCCACTGTGTTTATCTTTCAAGAACCGATTTGTGAGATGTGGCGAAAGTAACAAGAGGATTGTTGATCTCTGTGGTCTCTTCCAGTTCAGAAATGACGTGATTTTATATTATTTTCTTATGTGGCACATAAGCTCTTTCTGAAGACAGCTAAAAAAAATTGGAACAATGCATCATTTAAAAACAAACTTGGCTTCTCTCAATGACAGTTAAAGAACAACATTCCTTTACATGAGTTTTGTTGAATTCGTCTAAAACTTATTTTCATTTCTTTTAATCACACCTTGTACCTATAATGTAAGTTCCACCATCACATCAGTAAGGATAAATTCTGCCCTTTTTTCATTTATGTTAATCATATATTTCTATCCTTAAATACCTCATTTATTCCCCTCACAATCATAAAAGTACCTGCAGGGAGAGGAAGACCATGCTGATGGGAAAAGGCTGCTAAATCTCTGCTTTTCTTTAAACCAGTAGCTCACCCTGGAGAATTATCGCTCTTAACCACTACAGTTTATCTCCTGAATCATTAGAATTTCTGTCTTTAAGGAGGGACATACAAATGTGATTTTAAAAAAAAAACATTCTAGAAGGATAGCTGAAAAATCATTCGCATTTCTTCATTTGAACTAAAATTCTTGGGTTATCTTTTAAGATGTGTCACTCATAGATTAATGGTTGGGGGACATGTTGGGCTTGGTCAGGGGTCACAAATGAGTGGCCCACAGGCCACATGCAGACCACAGATGTGCTTTCTTTGGCCTGCAGAGTGGTACGTGTATGTGTGTGTGTGCGTGTGTGTCTGTGTGTGTCTATGTGTGTGTGTAGGTTTTGTCTTTCATCTGAATTTGAATGCATATGCTCTATATTTTTTCTAGGTTGCCCCATTCCCAATTATCTTACATGTGACCTGATTCATACATTTACTTGTCAGTCTGTCTGGCCACTGTCAGCATTTGAATTAACAGCTCTACAACAAGTAGTGACATCTAGGGAAAATAGAAAAATGAAAAACAAGAAGATTACAATATATACTGTGATATAAGAAATCACTGAATTGAAAATTATTTGACAAGAATGTGTATTTGCCGATCTTTTTTTATTGTTGGACATATGAATAAAATAACTTTAAAGATAAGTGAAAAATAACAATCAATTTAGAAGCATGCTTCAAAAATGACATTTACTATATAAAGACATTTTTTAATAGATTAATATAGGATTTAGGGTAGGTAATTATGAAAGGAGGTCATGTCTTCCTGAAAGAGATCATCTATCAAAACTTTGCTTTTGCATTTTGTCACTTTTATTATTTACATGACATTGGTTTATCTAAAAGAACTACTTAATGTGCATTTAAATGTAGAGAATCCAGCCACACGGCTCATTCAAGTGCAGAACTGCGCTGCTGGTTTATCCAGAAGGTCCCACAGCGCCACCTAGTGCCTTCTACTCCATTTTGCATACAATTTTCGTAAATTTAAAAATTCTGATCCCATTTTAATATCAAATATGCCACTGTAATAAATATGTAGTTTAAGCAGTGTTATAAATAGAATGAGATAAAGTAATTCTTACATGTTTACTTGAAAATTTTAAGTGGAACTCAAAAAATGTTGATTGTATAACCGTACTATAAAAATTTACTAATGAAAAATTACTTAATTCACAAAGACACTCTTCAGAAGATTGCTCTATTGTATGTGATCTAATGGAGTTATTAGTAAGGTTTTTATGCAGAGCCAATGCTGATTCCTTTTATTTTTTAATTTGCTGCTTTGTAATAAGTTAAAGTTCATTTTTCCAGGCTTCTTTTTAAAGTCCATGAATTCCTAGTCCTCAAAGATTAAACTGCAGTTATTAACACCACATACCACAGTGCTCATCAATATCAGATAAAATTGTATGACCACTTTTTAAACTAGAATTTTGAAGTATTAAGAGATGGGATGTTATAAAATACTTATATATTAAAAAATGAGTCAAATAAAAGAATGAGATGCATTTACATATTTTTTCACAAAAAGCAAGTTAAGAAATATGGCGAAGTAAGAAAATAAAGTCAAATGCAGAATAATGTGTATAGTATGACAGTCTTAAGAAAACCGTATAAATTTGAATAATTTAAGAAGGCTAAATGGATGTGTGGGTAGGTAGAGGAATGGAGGGTACTGGTATATTATTTTCTTTTCTGGAAGTAGTCACAAGGAACTGTTAACGTGTATGGAGAGAGTAGAATGCTAGATATTTTCCCTTTTATTTTTTAATTTTCTATACGATTCAAATTTTTCTAATCAAATTCATGTATTACTTTATTTAAGATTAACAAGGATTCTTTGAGTATTAAGATTATGAGCCATTTCATTTTTCCTTGTAATATTTCTATGTATTAAAAACAAAGCCTAATTTTTTTGGAGAGAGGGAGAAAAGCTAGCATTATGAAACATTCTAAGCTTCTATTTTATAGGCTTTTCTTTTCAGAAAGCTTTAGGATACATTATTTTTTATCTGGGGTATGTAAGCTCCAAGAAGGCAGAGAATTTTGTCAGATTTGTCACACCGTGTCATTGACTTCTAGAGTAGTATCTGGCACATAATCAATGCTCGATAAATAAGTGTTGAATGAGTGAATGAATAAGAACGTGTCACATTGTGTCAATCTATATAGTAATGAGATGTATTATAGAATTTTACTCTATTTGCATATACATAAATATATATACAGTAATGTTCTTATATCTGATGTCATTTAAAACATGAATACTGATAAGTATTACTTCAATGTTTATAATGACAAAGATGTTTGATTATACTTTGAGATGTTTGTGTTATGACCCCCTCCCCTTTTTTGCCTGTTCTTAATAAGACTTCCTGTATTCATGTTAACTATATTTGGAACTCATCATAATGAAACTCGATCTAAATGTTTACTAAAGATCAGCACATTCATCATTTACCCTTTATATTTCAGTTACTGATAATTCTATCATTGTCACCTAAATGGTTGCTACTTTAAAGTTTCTGTAATCACTTATATTAACCATAAAGTGCCAATTACTCATTATTAAATATATTCAATTCCTAATTACATATTTACAATTTCATGACATTTTGTAGCTACCTGTTAGTGAAAATCTATTCATGGGCATAAACTATGTTGTTTTATCTTAAACATACAGTAGTTCTTACCAATGTGTGCATAATTTTTTTTTTTCTTAAACTGTCAATGTGTGTAGAAGTTGCCCTCTACTGGGGAACTAGAAAAATTATGTTGACATGGATTTTCAGTTTCCTTGAAGACTCTTCATTAAATTCATTGATGTGATTTACCAGATGGTCACTTCTCGCTCTTTGGCACTTTTGAGTTCCAAAGATAATTGAAGTGGTTAGCAGAGTACATTTAAAAATATATATCTGATATGAATGTACCTACAGCTATGTCTGAGGAGAAATGCCTATTCCTTCTTAAAAATGCCATAGTGACAACACCAATAGTGTAGATCCAGAAGCACTTGTGTATAAGTCTTTGCTGAAACACTAAGGGCAATTAGTTATATGTAATTTTAACCAAAAAATGAGTCAAGACTGTGTTTAGCACTTCATCATGGGAATTTTGAGATAAAACATTTTTTTGCTAGCTCTTTTGCATTTTTCTAGGCCATAAGGTGAAATTTGATTACGCAGAAATGATTTAATTGTATTAATTATTGAACTTTTATACCAAGAAAACCACATGATCAAAACATGGCAAAGTCTATCGATAAGATCTGCTAAACGGATAAGGCAGTGTTCATCCTCACCTCGTCAATGCTTTTTCTTCTGCCTCCAGGAATTCCGGCAGCCTTTGAGTAGCACTGCCCTGAGGAGGTTAGGGGTCTAGGATCCATCTTGTTCAAACCCCAGTATCACACTATGTTCTTCTTCTCCTGCCCACTGAGATTTAATAAAAATAAATGTTATTAAGGAGAAGCCTGTTTAAAATAGACATTGTTGATAGGGGCTGGGTCAGGAAAGAAGACTCCCAGAGGTTAGCCTGAATGTGAGAATCCTACTGCCTCTGCCTTGGTGACGGTGGGAGGATATGAGGACACACGCTCCCGTGACGAGCAGCCCTTTACTGGGGACATGGGTTCTCCTGACTGAAGCTTCTCTGAGTCACAAAGCGCAGGGCCAATTTGCTAGGCTGTAGGAATCACTCTGGCTAAGGAATATTATTAAAACCAGAGTAAATCAGACCACTGATATATGAGACAAGGCAAGTGGAGGGCAGCTGTCTCCACTCATTTTGTCCATCTTTACACTCGGTATTGATCGTCACAGCTAGATCTAGCAGCAGTGTGCGCTGTCATTTAGACACATCCAAAAGGAATGGATGAGCTGTGCCAAACCCATTCATTTCACGTGTGTAGACACAGTCTGTTTTTGTTTGTTTGTTTGTTTGTTTGTTGTTTGTTTATACTAAAGGTCTGTTAGGAATTTGAATACTAGTTTTGTTTAAGCAGTAATTTTGAATGTCTTGTTTAAAAGAACATCATTTTATACTTTCCAAGAAATTCACCCAAACATCTAAAGGTCTGTGTTAAAAGCGCCTTCCCCAAATCTCTCACAAGTCACTTTTCATCGCCTCCCTTCTCTGTCCTCAGTGACGCTCATGCTGTCTCCTCCATCTTCTACATCTCTACCTTGCTTTTACAAAATTTTGCGAAAATGTTCTCCCATAGCCTTGTTGGCAATTAATGAGCCTTTTGCGGGGTCAAGGGGTACCTGTTTCATGATTTGATTTCCTTCAAAAAACCCTTCTATGGTCTGTTCTCATTTTATTATCTATGGGTGTGTGTGTGTGTGTGTGTGTGTGTGTGTGTGCGCGCGCGCGCGCTGATCCTGGTGTACCCGCTAACTCTGAGGCTGCGTGCGAGAGACGGCGCCTCCTGGGGCCTCAGCTTTGCAACCTGTAAAGTGAGATGGTGAATTATTCCTAATATCCCTTTCACCTAGAATTCTCTGATATCTATAAGTTCTCAAAGCACTCTTAACCTTTATGTAGACACACACTGGTAGAGACCATGGATTCTGGAAGGAGGCTGCGTGGCTCGCTTCCCGTCCTAACACTTACTACTTAGGGATTTTGTGTAGCTCTGTCTGTATACCTCTGTTTTCTACTCTTTAAAGTGCAAATTGTAATGGCACCCTTCTCCCAAGTTTGCTGAGAGGGTTGAATGATTTAGTACATACCAAGATCATAGAACAATTCCTGACACATATAGAGAAAGCATTCAACAAATGCCAACTAGTCTCATTATTATTACAAACATAAGGATTTTAAAGCACACGTTCATGTGCTCGTTCACTCTGCAAAAACTTATCGAGTGCCTAACATGTGCCACGTACTGTCTGTTGCAGGCATCAATGAGAAGTGTGTCAGATACACATTAAATCTGTTAAGTCAGTGGGTAATACATACTCAGTGTTACTCTAGTGGCCTGAGAGAATTACTTAGTGCATCCTTTTTATATATTCCTACACCACTGGCAGATTGTATTGTGATCTTTGACCGTGTTTTAAATTTATATTTTTATTATATTATATTTTTAGTTGATTGTTTTTCAACCCATTTTCTAAATATCTTTTTAAGTTTCCTACTTCCTCCTTTGCTCTTTTCTTTTTTCCTAACACCTTTTCTTCCTTCGGACCATTTCTTGACCTCTCAACTTTTGTTTTTATTCCTTTAGCTCGGATTCTGCCTCCTGGTACTTCCTACAGCTTAGCCGTTGTCTCTATAAGCCTCTCTTTTCCCAATTATGAAATTGGGGTAATCTATTCACTTACTGAAATTTTAAATTAGATAATGTTTTCAAAGCATTCAGCACAGTTCCTAGTACATAATATAACTTAAGAAACATTGGCTTTTGTTAGGATGGTGGTATTCAGTATCTCCGAAGCAGTGATTCTAAAGCAAGAAATAAGATTCAGGCCATGGGAACCCTGGCTGACCCTTGGGTTATAGGGAACCATCCTCTTGACACTTTGAGAGAGCTGCGCTTCTTGTGTATAGTGTTTGTTGTGCTACTAGTAATCCTTGACAGGCTGCCACATGTATTCCCAGGGAAAATACAGCTGCAGCATGTGGGACCACAGCTGCGTGCCCACGGGGGAGGCCCACAGGCCCAGAGGACTCTGGCGAGTCTTTCCTCAGCCATGAAAACTTACGTCACCAAAAAGAAATGTTGACTGAATTTCCTTTTGCTGCCTATTCAGTCTCTACGGATAAGGATTTTTAAGGAGCTCCTTTGGAAAATTATTTATTGCCTGCGAAATTTATAAATTTAGAATACATTTATATGGAAGATCCTTAAAAAATACAGAAAATTCCCACATCCTTCTTGCTTTGGGCTTTAATTGAATTTCAAATTGTTCTTATCACTCTTAATCTGGATAGAAAAAAAGCCAAGTTACTTGTTAATAGTTTTAATACAGGTCTGTGAGTTTACATAGTCTGAAAAGATTCACTTTTTTAGTTAAAAGTAATAAGACAAATCATGAGCTTCAACACTTTCTCAGCTTTAACATATATCACTATATTATTAGTAAGTAATTAGTAATGTACTAATTCTAATTAGTAGTTCTAATTAGTGGCGTGCGTGGTATTCCTCTTTCATGTTCTTGCGTTTATCCTTTTTCTCTTATACAGCTCTGAATATTAAGACCTTAAATTCCCCACATTTTGCCTGCTTCATCCTTAATTTCCGCATCCTTAATTTCCCCCTCCCCGCTAGCCTTTCCCTTTGCTTCCATCATATTTGGCAAAGAGAACCGTCTTCGTATTAGAAATAGCAAAGTAAATATTGGCAAAAGGAAAATAGGCTCAAGATAAGCAGACATTACATGCTGGCCCAAACAAATTACCTCGTAGGGTTCCAAGAAAATTAACTTTTTGAAACTGCCAAATCGCTATCTTTGACAAATCATAAGGAAAAGGAGTAGAATCAGCATCTGGGCATGTGCAAATATCACCACAAATATCAAAAAGGGAGAAAAGTAGATTTTACACACTGTTAACTGGTGATTTGTTTTCAGTCTAGAGAAAAATTGAGGAATTGGTAGTTAAGTAGTGTGTTGTCAGCAGCTGCAAAGAAACAGGCCCTGACGCTTAGAAGCCTGCACGCATTCACAAAACACCAAGTCCTTAAAATTCAAAGTTTGTTACACTTACTTATTTCTTTTTTAAATGTAACTGCTAATCCAAAACAATACTTTAGAGCCAGGTCAGAACTACAGCCCTTGGGGCCAAATTTGGCCAGGACCATTGTTTACTTATTATCTTTGGCTGCTTTCTGCCTATAACAGCGGAGCTGAGTAATTGCTGCAGTCTGGGTGGCCGGCTAAGCCTGGGATAATTATCTGGCCCTATACAGAAAAAGTTTGCCTACTCTGCTCTAGAGTCTGAATTAGTTCTTTTTAAACTTTAATTCAAATTAAAATTACCTACAAATTACCTAGGAATCTTGTAAAAAATGCAGATGATGATACAGTGGGTGTGGGCGGGGTCTGAGATCCAGCAGTGGCGCTGGCCCACAACCACAGTTCAACCTAGTGAGGATCTAGTTTTCAAAAGGACGTTTGGCAAATTCCCCCATTTAAAAAGAGAGAGAGAACTATGAATTGGAAGTCAGTTCAATTGGTTAGACTCTTATTTGAATCATAGTGCGCAAAGATCGACGTCATCTTGGAGAGATGTTTTTTGGATCATTTAAAAATGATTACCTAATTATCACTTCCTTGTATAAGGACATTGGCTCAGTGATGATATTTGAAAGGAGCTTTTTTTTTAGAAGCTCATTTTTAAATGAGCTTGATAACTCAAATGTTTAGGTGACCAGTAACAACAGGTTTGGTCTGCTGAACATTTCCTATATTGGAAGATAATTCTCCAGGTGTCTCTCATATTTCTGTGCATCTTGCGAGCAGGCGCTGACTGCCCATGTTTCCCAACTATTTTTTCAAAGATGTTTGTCTAGTGAACAGCCTTAAAAGATAGAAATAGCATCTGTCTCGAACAAAGGGCAGGTTTGCTTGCAGCCTCGGAAGATAAAGATAGTATCTTCCTCCAGAGCAAAGGGTAGGCCTGCTTTCTACCCATTATAAAAGACTTGGGTTCCCTGAACTCTGTGTTCTCTTCCTGTAATGCACCCCACTGTATGCGCAGGCATCTATCTGAGCCCATCTGCGCCACCCCACTGAACTTGGGGCAAGGGGAACTGAGGCCAACATCATGCTTAGGCTGCTTGCCCGTCATGAGTAATGAAGTCCTTTGCCTCTGATCTAGGAGTCTCATTTCTTCTCCCTGCATCCAGTAAACAGCTGGAGACTATCTCGCTATCGTCGAAGTATGGTAAAACCTTAGCACTTTCAGAGTTCTAGAGACCCTCTCCCTTTAGTCACAGCACAGATTTCCAGTTTCTGACTTTACCCTTCCTCTGAAACTCTTACCCTCATTTTAGTAAACTGCTTCACTTTGTACTTAATACAGAAGATCGAAGCTCTTAAGTGAAAGTTCCTTCAACTTTCTGACATCAAGCCTCCGAGTCTTGTCTTCATTGCTACCTAGTCTATCCTCATCTCTCCTCGTACAGTGAAGAGGTGTCAAACTCTCTAGTCATGGGCGGGAACGCCTCCCCCGCTGCAGCCTCGGGCGTGGTGGCTGCAACCCCTTTAGGAAATCTCCATGCCCCTACTCCCTCTTGGCTCTTTTCTACGAATTTTTTAAATCCTCAAGTTTGTCTTTTTAAAACACAGCAAACAAACAACAAAACAGTCTTCAGAGACAACCCCAAAAACATCACAGAAACTTTTCTGGAGTTTTAGGTAAAATTCCACTCAAAATGACTGCAGTTTTGCATGTTTGGGAGACTCTGGAATCCTTTTCCCTCCAGCATCCATGATGTCTGATACAGAGTTAGCACTCAGCAGATGTTTGTTTAACTACATGTGTGTCATTGAAACACGCCAGCTACCATTCCTGCAGCGGGGTCACCACAGTCTAGGAAGAGATCCTGAGTTTCTCAGATCGGAGACTCACTGTCACTAGCACACAGCAGTGTGGTTGTATTCCGGGAGACCAGTATCAGCTAGTCGGCGGGTTCTCCTCCTATGAAAGCCCTCCTCGGAAAACAAAATTATCATTCAACGTTTTTCTTGGCAAGCACAGACCCAGACTAGAGAGAATTTAGAGGATGTGTTCAGGTCGGTGTTATCTAGCTCAAATAGTCTGATGCAGCTGTCTTTGCTGTAGCGCACTGTGCCCGGTAAACAAACTAGATGCTCCCATTAGCTCTCTTCCCCAGCAGAGCGGTGAACACACTGAGAAATGCTTAATTTCGGGATGTCAGGCGCTCGCTCTGTGAAGGTCCAGTTTTCAAGAGGAGAGTGCAGACAGACGGAGGAGGGGAAAGAGGTCCCCACCCACCAATCAATCATCACCTTCTTTCCTGCTGCTCCTTCCTCGGCTCCTAATGCCCCCTTATTTCTTCTGTAAAGTTTACTCAACTATATATTTTGACATCCATTTTTTAATTAAATTTATTGCCGTAACATTGGTTAATAAAATTATATAGGTTTCAAGTATACAAGTCAATAATATATCATGTATATTTCTTTGTGTGTTCACCACCCAAAGCTAAATGTCCTTCCGTCACCATATATTTGACCCCCTTTACCCTTATCTACCTACTCCCTCCCCGCTTTCCCTCTGGTAACCACTAAACTATTGTCCATGTATGTGAGCCTCTGTTTGTCTTGTTCATTTATCAGGTCATATTCTCTGAAGACCATATACTCCGATCATTTTGTCTAAATTTAGCCGTCTCCAAAATACCCCATACCACCCCTTTATAATTTATTAGTTGGGATATGCTGGCCAGTCTTACTCATTACATATTGGTTTGACATAATTTCATTCTTGAGGAATTTTAATTGGCATTAATCTTTGCACTAAATATAAATACAAGGTTCAGAGTAAAGGAGTTCTCAAAATATAATTTCCAAAAATTGAAAACTGTTTTACAAATGTAGAATGGACACGTCAAACATTTATTTAACTGACTAGTGAGGGAATCAGGAGGATGGTAAAGTTGGTTTCCAGGAGATTTTAGAAATGGGGTGATTATAGTCCGTCAGAAAAGTATACCAAAATAAGTTTGCTGAGTTAGAGATAAAACTGGCAGCAGTTAAAAGGACGTCACGAGAAAGGGGGTGGAAGCAAGACATGCCCTAAGTTGCTCCCACGGGAAGACAGGGCAGCAGAGGAAGTGGTTTGGGGTCAGTATAAGGAAGAGCTTCCTCCTTGTCAAAGAGCTTCTGCCAGGGCCCCGTGTGCCTTGAGAGCAAGGACATTCTCTCCAGGCGGGTTCTCTGGCATAGGCGCAGCCGTCACACCCGCACAGGTCAGGTGAGGGAGACTATCACAGGGAGTCGTACGTCAGATGAGGACTGGACCGGAGGAGGTCTAAGATCCCTTGCAAAACTGAGATTCTGTCATTCTGCAAAACTTGAGTTATTGCCTTTTAATCAAAAATAAAAAGCTCCCTTTCCAAGGCTTAATATTCAATATCCAGGAGACAGAAACCTAAGAAGTCAGTTTTAGTTATCTGTGTGATCACAATAGTTGTTGCAGCAAAACCTTTTGATGACAGTTTCTATTTTCAAAAAATAATAATTCACTTCACTTTTGCCTCTTTTACAAGTCCTGCTGAGAGAAGTACATTTACAGTTTTGTTGCTGTTTTTGTTGATATTTGGGGGTTTGGGGTTTGTATTTTAATGCGACTAAATCTCAGTTTCTCAGATTTGACACTTTTTTCCTTTCCACTAAAGTCATTGAAATATATTCACCCAGTCATTCACATCAGAGGTGTAAATGGATTTTCTGAAGGTTTTCTAAGAGGCAATCAAAGCCAGTCACTTCATGACTTGACTTCTTCAGGTGCTGTGACCAGAAAGCTTAGCACACCATCCCAGATGCTAGGATGCTAAAACTGTGTGTTGACCCTGAATCTGCAAAGAGGAAGGTAACATCTTTTGCTAGAAGGGTTCTTCCACCACCTCTCGGTTTTTTACATCTGTATAGGATTTCCTTGGAAAAGGGAAGGAAAGAATCAAACTGAGCCTTCAGAACCTGAGAGAAAAATAACATGTTTATTTGACTCTCCAGTTTCCAATGATCGTTGCTGTTACAGTTAAAATTTTTAGGTCACTCTTTTTATCATTGATATTTGCAAAAAACCTGACTTAAAAAAAAAAAAATGTATCAGCCATGTCACACGAAGGCTTATTTCTCAGTTTGTTTCATGTCATCAAAGAGACACATTGAGTTTGAAGTTCCTCTCAGGTTTACTCTTAAAATGTAACCCTGAGGAAATAGGGTAAGATTACAAAGATTTTATTTACACATTCAGAATCACAGGCTCTAAAGTCAGGGAGCTAGAGATCAACTATTGGGAGGCAGACATTGCCTCGTCCTGCTTCACTCAGTGTCTCTGAGACTCGGTTTCCTCCCCTAGGAGGTGGGAAATAACAGTGCCTACCTCAGAGGGGTGTTGCTGTGAGATCATGTAACATAACATACACGAAGTCCTCAGCACACCAGCTGACATAAGGTAAGTACTCCATAAATAGTAGCTCTTATTTTTTTTTAGTAATAATTCTAACAACTTCACCAAAACTTAATTAGGGTGCTCTTGTCTGGATTAATGGCATCGTGGCTGACTCGTTTCCTAATAGAACTAAAAAGCGGGTTTCAGCATTATATAACAATTCATTCTTAGTAAATGTACTTGAACAGCCGTTTTTGAGAAAATGATGAGGACTCTTGAATCCAGAATTAGAAAATCCATCCTATTCGCTAGGAAATTTTTAATATTTTAGAAACAAATATGTTTGAGAGAACTGCAAAGAAACTACTGAGTGCTGGTGACTATCCACGTGGAATATTCAGCCAGGGAAACCTGCAGATAATAGTGCTCTGCCTTCCAGAATAAGGTCATCTCTGAGAATTGATTGTCGACTTGAGACCAAGGTTACAGAGCAACTAATCACTACATGTGTGCCTAAGTAGAATTCTAGAAACTGTGCTGGTGGCTGAAATCTGCTGGAGCGGAGTAGGTTCTTGTTCAGAGTTGGTCAACGCAGTTGTGAGTCCAGGCTTTGCCATTTATTTCCTGTGTGACTTTGGGCCGGTCGCTTGGCTTTTCTGAACCCTGGTTTCCTCATCTATGAAATGGGGCTATTATATAACTCAACTCCTTCAAGAAGAGAGGTTTGAATTTTTAAATGTGCAAAAGAGTGCCAGAGCAAGATATCATTAACAGTACAGGTATTATGACTAATACTATTACAATTACACTATCGCAAAGGAAACTAAATGGACATCAGGAATAACACGGGTCCCCGTACACTATATATGACACCAATGTGGCTTCAACTCCTCGAATACAAATATCCCCAGATTGGTGACAATGCTCGACCTTCTTCCTTGGTGAAAATCCTATCCTATCACAGAGATCATACCTTGTTCCTCAGAAGTATTATTAATGTTATTGATATTCCAAAATTAACATTAATATAAGTTTCTATTTTTTTTCATCTGAATTTAGGTGAAATGATAGATAACAAAGGTAAAACTGGTTACATTATAAGCTTAGTCAAATCCGTTTTCCATATACTAAATTATTTACCAACTCATTATACCCTCGCTTTAAGCTTTTGAGTAATTTGTCATTGTCGCTGGGATCAACTGCAAACTTCCTCTCCTGGCCTATAAGGCCTTTGGTGATCTGGTCTCTGACCCCTCTACTTTATACTTTCCTTCACACCCTGCTCAACTTTTTATAGCTATGTGAATGCCCTTCCCTCTTCCTGGAATATCTTTATCCACTTTCTGCTAAATCAGTTTCCATTAATTCTAATTAATGGGGCAGTGCCTGGTACATACATATAAGTGGACGTTCAATAAACATTTAAACAAATTGACTTGAAATCAGATGCCTCCCACATAGGCTGAAACAGGCATATATTTTCATTTTCACATGACTTTGTAAAGTTTGGAATTCCTCCTAAAGTCTGAATATATTCCATATCATTGAACGACAGTAGCTCCCAAACATTGTTTTGGCATGTTGCACGTTTGGCTCTCGTAAATGTGCTGATGAGAATCTGTTTCAGAGACACCAGTGGAGTTGATAAGCTACATGTTTTAATAAATAGATTTTAAAATATAACACTTAAATTAAAATATCGTATTCCCTATTGCCAATTACAAAAGTTTGCACAATAAAGAAGCATTTATTCTATCATTTAACAATATAACAAGCCTGTGTATGAATACTCACACGTGTATGATGCTTAAGAAAGTCATAGTAGCAATGTTCATAAAAGGTAAGCCATTTCCTCTTGGGCCACATTCAGAAGAATTTAATTATGGTAATGACAAAAGGACTTTATAAAGGACTGTTTTCCCCTAAAGTAATGAAGTGGTACCGTACATAGATCCCGGGCACAACATACTCTCTGTCTGTCTCTGTCACGCACACAACACACACACACACACATACACACAAATGTACACACACAGAGACTCTTTGGAATTCTAAAGTTCCAAGTAGAATTCATTAGTAAAAATATGAAATGCTTTTTCTTGTGTAAATCATAATGAAATGTTGAGAGATAAAGGAAGAACTAAGGGACAAAATGCTCATCTCCTGCTCTACACTGAAGCCTGTCACGTTAACTCCCAACTCAAACACCTAGTTTTAAAGATTTGCCTTCAAGAAACTGAAAAGCTTGTATCCTGCTTCATTGACAACAGCCTCAAACTGTTTCTTGTCATCACGGAAAACAAATCTTTTGCTCCTTCCCACCTAGGGGAGGCAGAGGGACTGAGGTGGTCCTATGTGGCTGAATTAGATGAAAGACTTGCCTTTCACCACGGAGACACAGAGTCTAATCAAGTGAAATGAGTTTTGAGATCCCGGCTCATTTCCTAGGGGAGATCAGTTCACATTACAAAACCACGACATCTCATTCATCACAACTGTCGTGGTCTTTGCTCAGGAGAGGACCCCAACTGGGACTAAACCACCTGTCTTCTCTTGGAGAGGGGCACTTTATCCAAGTTAGAGTTGAAAGCCTTGGAGTAAGAAAGCTTGCCAGCAGCTCCCACCCGAGTGGTGCATATGCAATATGGAAGGCTTAAGTTTTACAAAGGGAAAATGAGTTTAAGGAAGATTGGTGGTTGTAGTTTTAAAGGGGCCAGATACAAATATCTGGCACATACTAGAGATGCTATGGCATTATGGTGGGGAGAGCCAAGATTGGGGCTCCCCTTCTTTTTCATCTCCCAGGTGTTATTCAACGGAAGTGAGAAGGATAAGCATTTTCATGCCTCAGAGTTTAGAATGGAAAAGTGTCCTGATAGTCGTGCTGGTAAATAACCATCATCTCTTTTATTTCTTTCAGGGCATCATTATAACACCCCTGCTACTGCTGCTTTTTGTGAGTATTTTGATGTTGTCTCTAATATCTCTTATTGTAACTATCTACAATCCTTTAAGAGGGGTCATTAGAATAAAATTGAAATTTGAGTCCTTTTGTGTGACTTTGCATCACATTTGAACTGTACCATTTGAAATGTAGTAACAGTGGACACAAAGACTCTGTAGCCTCATGATCCAAGGACAGCATCAAGACCCAGTTATTAGGCTTCTGACTCCTGGCTAAATCATTAATTATTACAAATTAATGACCTGTGACATAGGTCATAAATGTGCTGCTCTTTTTTTTTTTTCTTTCTTTCTCATTGGTAAAACTAGAGTAATTGCTACTGATCCAGTGTTTGATAGAAAGAGCCTTGGGCCAGGGGAGCAGAGGAAACTTAGGTCCCGAGGCTGGTACCGATAGAAACTGGTTTCCCCACTTTGGGGAATACTGCCTCGATTTTTTTCATCTGTAGAATGGGAAACAATAATACGTACCCCAGTCTGTCCCCGAGGGATAATGAAATGTGCTTTAGAAATGAAAAAAAAAAAATACAAGCTACTGGTTAACTAAACAAAAATTCTTCTGCAAATACGAAATGCTAATTAACTGTCTTGTTCCTTTTGGCCCTTAGCATATGAGAAATTAGATGAAAGATTATAACAGAAATTAATGTTATCTCATGCTGAGAAAAGCATATGTAATCATGAATGATACTTAAAATATTTTATGAACTGTGCATTTTTCATACACATATCTCCCAAATATAAATTACTTCACTCATCACTGAGATGGAGTGGGGATGCATTTCCGGAAGCGAAATGTAGCTGTTTGACTAGCACTATTTGTCAGTGAGTTAAAACTATGGGGAAAATTTATTTAATTAGAGTGTAATTACCCAAGTTGGAATTCAATTAGAGTAATAGAGTAAGGGACCTCATTTCTTACAAGCTGTGTAGGAGGTGAAGAGGGAGAGATATACTACTCAACAGTTAGATTCTGCATCTTTTATGAAAGACATTACCTTCAAGTAATAAACCTTAGCCTTACCGTCCCTTCTGAAATGCTAGCTCCATTCTGACAAGGTAAGAAGAGTCAAATAATCAGATGACTTCCCTCAGCATAACAAACCTCATGGATATAGACCTCACCAATTCAAAACTTTCAGTGAGTCAACTTGAAACTGAAGTGAATATTGGTCTACATTCATTTGGAATACAAGACTTGGTATGTACCTACCTACTCAGTAGGTATGAGGAACTAGGATCATTCTTCAGTGTTTTTTCCAAGACCTGGGTTCACAATTTCCCAGACGTGGCCCTCAACAGGCACGGGATGCAGGCCAGGCTGAGGTCCCCACTGGCAGTGGGTCAGAGGACTAGTATAGAGCCAGGCATCTAGTGAGTGTGTAATAAATGGCTGTCTAGCCCAGGTTTACTCCATCACAGAAGAAATGGAGAGTGGCATCTCTTACTCATGGGACTCTTAAGAAAATCAGGGAGAAGTCGCAGTTACAACTAGAGTGCTGAGACCTAGGGTAGCACTTTTTAGTATCTTAGAGGCTGGAATCGCTGGGACTCTGTCTCAGCTCGTGACTAAAGAACCAGATGAGTACTTTTCTCCATCTCTTTCCCATCGAGGTTTTCTCAGCTGATTAATATTATGGCGTCATGCTATTGCAAGATTTCCCCCACTCTTAGACCCATAGACTTTTGAGCTTTGGTTGGTTCAACATTTTAAAATAATAGAGCAACAAGAATAATGAAAGAGACTCCAAGACCCTCAACTTAAAAGTGTAATGCTTCCCTTCTGAGCCAACTGGGCTGTCCCAGTAGGTTTAATGGCATCATCGCACAATAGCAATAGATACTTTTATGTTATATGACTTTAAATTGCATGCACAGTATATGACACTTTTTTCTCTTTAGGTTGTTGTGCATTTTACAAATACTGGGAATTGCTTAAAAACTTGGGTTATCAGGCCTCATTTACAGACTAGGACAAAAACTGAGCAACTTAAAATGCAAACACATTCCATAAAAGATATGGGTTTTTTAATCAACATTCCTGTTGTGGGTTGAATTGTGTCCCTCCAAAAGATATGTTAAAGCTCTAACCTCCAGTACCCCGGAACATGACCTTATTTGAAAATGGGGTCGTTGCAGATGCGATTAGTTAAGATGAAGTCATAGTGGTGTAGGGTGGTTCCTTAGTCCAATATGACTGGTGTCCTTACAAGAAGAGATCAGAGACGCACAGGGCGAATGCTGTGATGGAGGCATAGATGAGAGCAATGCATCTCCAGCCCTAGGAACACCAAGGCTTGCTGGCAAATGTCAGAAGCTAGAAGAGGCGAGGAAGGATTCTCCCCAACAGATTTCAGAGGGAGCATGACCATATTGCTTGAGGACTTAATGGTTGCTAGGACTGTGAAACAATCTATTTCTGTTGTTTTAAGCCACCTAGTTTGTGGTATAATGTTATAGAAGCCAAAGAAACTAAAACAGCCTCTGAAAATTGAATTGTCTTTTTAAAATCTTACCTTGAAAATGGAAATTTCTGGATATTCAGGCACAGTAGCTAGGAAAGCCCATTTTTGTTGATGGCATCTCAATTCCCTGTTCTTAACCTCTGCTCAGGATGTTTCCTTCACCATCTTGCTCCAGCTGAAACCTGTCGTCTGACTCATGTTTCTGCTGCGGGCATCTTTCATATCACTGAGCCTTAAAATGTAGGAAGGTGCTTTCTCGCACCTCATTACCAATTCCAGATCACTTCCCACGCCTTCTCCGTGAACTCCCCTTGTTCCCTTGAAGGTTATGCCGATACACCTGCACTACCTAGTACTGCACCTCGCTGTAATTATCAGTGGAACTACAGGCCACTCCTTCCGGGTCCAGAAAATGTTAGTGCCTTTCCATTGTCTTTTTTAACAATACACTTGCGTTATTTCTTGCCGTTTTCAATACTTACATAGTTGATCCTCCCAGTACCCTGGCCTCTAAATTCTTGACCTCTTCTTCATCTCCGCTTCATCTCCGACACCCAGCCCTGTCATCAGACCCTCGGCTTTATTACTGCCAGTAGCGGCATCCTTCTATAATGTCTTCTCACACCAACAGCTCTCATCTTTGTGACTTACTCCCCAAATCAACAGTTCTTCAAACTTGCTAGAAATTGCCAATTTATTTACCTTATCACCTTAACAATGCCTCTAACTAACCCATGCCTCCCGTCAGCCCCTTACCCTCACATCCCATCTTACCTAGCCTAGATCTCATAGTCTGTCGTTATAATTATTGTATTGCATGTACCATCAGCCACCTTGCGCATCCCCTACTGCTTCACACTGGCCTGGCAAAACACCGAGCCTGCTTAAATTCAACTCTGCAACTTCCTGCTTGTGTACCTGCAGACGGCTGGAGTTCATACACACTGTCATGCTCACTGGTCTCATTTGAAATTTATGACGACTAACTGAAAGTGAGTCTGGCAATCCTACTACCTTCTCCTAATTAATTCACATTCCCGCTCTCTAGAAAATCATTTCACACCTTCTCCTTGCCTTTCAAAAATCTCCAGTTCTGCTTCTCTTTTTTCATTTCAACTGATGCAGAAAGGAAATGAGCCGATGAAGAAATTAGAAGCAACCAGAGAAATTTTACAAGATCCAACCTACCTGCATCTATATTCTTCAGCTTCTCTCCTGTTTCTGCAGATAAACTGCCCTTGCTGCCGTCTATGCCCAGCCCCCCGGCTGTGCCGTCACGTGTTGCCTGCTTAACAGTTTGAGTCACACAGATTTCTCCTATTTTATCACATTTTCTATTTCTACTGGACCATTTCTATTAGCATATAAACATTCTGTAATATTACACAGCTTAAAAATTAAAATTCACTTTATCCTACACGCTCTCCTTTCTGTGCTCTCTTTTATAGCAAAATTCCTCAAAAAAGTTATTTAAACTTATTCGTCATTCGTTCAGTAATATGTATTGAGTCCCTCCTGTATGCCGGACACTTTTCTGGGTGCCAAGGATATGGCAATGAGCAAAACAGAAACGTCTTTGAGGTTATATATACTAGTGGGGTAAAAAGACAACCAACAAATAAGTAAAAATACAGTGTGTGAGATGGGTGATACGTACTAAGGGAAAAACAAAATGAAGAAGGGGAGTAAGCAGTGCCAGAGCGGGAGACTGCTATTTTTAATAGAGTGGTCGAGGTTGGACTCGCTGAGAAAATGATATCTGAGCAAAGGCCTGGAGGGATAAAGAAGCGAGCCTTCTGGCAGTCGAGGGTTCCAGGTGGAAGGAGCAGCGAGTGCGAAGGTCCTGAGAGGGGACCTGGTGTAGTTAAGGAAGAGCAAGGCGGGCACTGTGGCTGGAATGGAGTGAGCAGGTTGGGGGAGTAGATGGAGATGAGATCGGAGACATAGCAGAGGCCAAGTGATGTAGGACCTTGAAGTCCTTTGTAAGGACTTTGAATTATAATCTGAGAGAGACAAGAAACCATTAAAAGTTTTAATCAAGGGAATGACATGTTCTTTCATACCTTTTAAAAAGATGATTCTGGATTCTGGGTTGAGAATAGATTGTAAGGGGGTCATGGTGGAGACAGGAAGACCAGTTAGAAAGCTAGTATAACATCATGGCAAAAGATGCTGTTAGCTCGGCAGGGTGGTTGAATAAATCTGGTCGGAAGTAGTTGGGAGTAAAATTTAAAAGAACTGAGAGATTGAATGAAGGTTATGAGGGAAAGCTTGGAGTCAAGGATGACTCCAAGCCTGTGCAACTGGAAGGATGGAGTAGTTACTTACTAAAATATAGGAGACTTAAGCTTGAGCAGGTTGAAGGAACTCATAAAGAGTTTAGTATTGGACATGTCTGGATTAAGATACCTGTTAGACACCCAAGTAGAGAGGTCAAGTAAGTTATATAGTCTGCAATTCAGGGGAGATGTCTGAACTAGAGATACACGATTGGGAGAAGTCAGCACAGAGATGTATTTTAAGTTAGACTGGATGTTATCACCAAGAGAGTGAAAATAGATAAGGAAGGGCATCAGTAGACTCTACTAAATATATACTTTCCATGTAGTAACCCAATTTTAGTTTGATATACACAGCTGAATCAATATAGCTGTTTAGCAGTCATAGTCTCAATTTTGATAAAAATTATAGTCATTTTTACATTGAACCTGTCAGCTGGTGTACACTTAACTCATCCATTTTGTATAAGCAATCAATTTAGTTTGTGCATTTCCCTGTGAGAGAGGAGGCAGCAGGGGTCAAAGAAAGGCTCAACTGGAGTTTCTGGGGGGAAATGGAAATCTAGAAGGGTTGGGGGGCCTGGGAACACTCTCCCTTCTCCTGTCTGGATGCTTCTCTTTATGAAGGGAAGGACAGGTATAGGTGAGTGTGTCTGTGTGTTGCTACAAGAAAGTTCGTTCCAATAGTAAGCCAGCCCCTTCCCTCTTTCCCGTCCCCCAGGGCTTGGCTCTGTGGGCAACGGGGTAGGGGGAGAGGGGGAAGGGTAGAAATTGGGCAAGAAGTGAACAAATCCTGTTCTATGTCTGAAGAAGCTTCTTCCTGATTTTCTCATGAAAATCATGATGAGATTTAACATTCGTCACTCTACAGTATAAACTATAAACATCTATTCTTATTTTTCCCTGAATATGAAGCTAATAAAAGTGAGGATCAATCATCAAGGGTGAATTATTTAATATAATAATGTTTTAATAGCTGAGAAGAGACACAAACTGGAGATGCCTGTGGCTAATGGATTTCCCTGGTAGGAGATAAAAGGCTGATTACGCAGCAGAGCAAGGGAAGACCTGGAGCATTAATGACAATCCGTAGGTCAGCTCACTTACAGGAGTGATTTAAAACGTACCATCTGTTTTCTAACTGTAGGTTGATAACTGATTTTACAGACAGTCAATGTCTCTTCGTCAAGAATCGGTATTTGTCTTTTTGAGTCTTGTTAGTTTGGCCCCATAATATTTTACTCACTGAGCCCCCGGATTCTTTCCAAATCAAAGAGCTTCTAAATTAAATGGATTGATAGTAGAAGCAGAACCAGTCCTGCTTCTAGCCAGCCTTCTTCTGCCAAGTTGGAGAATTGAGTATTAACACCCTAGGGGTCCGTTGTATATACTGGATTAACCCTTTCTGATGCATCAACCCTGGTTCTAGTAGTGAACCATCCTTGAGAAAGTAGAGAAAATGATCAAATAGTATTCTGGGTTCTGTGCTTAAAATCCTAAACCCCAGTTGAGAAAGGCCACATCATCGGCCACTACTAATCGAGTTTCCCCCTATCCTTTTCCCTGTCTTTTCCTCCCTTTTTTTTTTTTTGCTTCTGCCTACCTTCCAGTTCCCCATCTCCATGCAGAGCCCCACCTATCTCTGTCTCTCTCTCTCTCTCTCTCTCTCTCTCTCTTCCTCTCTCTCTCTCTCCCTTTTTACCTACCACACACACACACACTCCCTCCTTCTCTTACATGAGCAAGACAAAGGGAGCCCAGCTTTGGCTTCCACTGCTGCCCCTTCCCCATTTTACTGCTTTGTACCTTCTATAATTAATATGCAGTAGACTGTAAGGATTAAGTATAAGGACTGTAGAGTGACACTTATAGGTTTAGATCCTGGCTCTGTCACTTTCTCGCTATAGTGACCTTGTGCAAGTGGTTTAACTGTTCTATGCCATTATTGCCTCATGAAGATTGGGGTACTATCTAAGACCTATCTCAAGGGGTTGCTGTATTATGTTACTCAATACACATTAAACATTTAGAGCAGTGTCTGGCACGTAGAAAGAGCACAGTAAATGTTGCCATTATTACAATTTATAACAGACAATTGGGTGGAAGGCCAGGCTCCTGATCTTTTCTTAGGTCTGTGAATTAATTAGGATTTTGTAACTTACTTGAAGTTGGAAGGATGGAAAGAAAAGCAAACATTAGCGAGCTTCTTTTTCTGCCTATATAATGCGGCCATTCATTAACCGAACCCACAGCTGTTGAGCACCTACTATGTACTAGATTAGTAGTTCTTAAAATGTGAACCCAGCTCAGCAGCACCAGCAGAGCCTTGTTAGAAATGCAAATTCTTACCATCCTCCCCGGAAGATGTTCTGAATCAGAAACTCAGAATGTGAGACCAAGCAATCTGTTTTAACGACCCACAAACCCGGCAGATGTTTCTGATGTGCTAAAGTATGAGAACCAGTGCCCTAGATGTGAAACGTAATCGCTCTGCTAGGCACCGGGGATGTAAACATGAATAAGACCCTGTCCTTGACCTTCAGGAGCATAAGTCTACTAGGAGAAACAGATTTGTAAACCCTGAATAACTCCTAAAGTTAACTTAATAACTCAGCATCCATGGATTCCGAGAGGCACAATGGAAACACGGAGCCACAAAAGAGGGAGCGGCCTAGCTTGCATCTTGGGAGGAAGATTTGGAAAGAATTCCTAAAGTGATGCTTGAACTAAGCCTTAGAAAAAGACAAGAATTTTTCTAGTTATAAGTAGGGATGGGGAAGGAGACATCCACCGAAAGGAGCACGTATGCATTTCGTGGACCCACACATAGACATCAACTTTTAAAACAGCTCCTGGAGAAGAGGGCTTGTTTGCTTCACCGTTGGATCCCCAGGCCCAGAACGTGCCCTGGCTCACAGGAGGCACCAGTAACTATTTGAATGATTGGACACAAAGGCCCCAAAAGTAAATTTTCATTGAATCATTTCTTTTCAGCATAAGATATTAAAACAAATAAACCTAATTGTGAGTTTTGCTTTACAGCACTATATTCCTGAAAGAAATGAGCCATCATTTAACATGCAGGATGAGACATATTACCTCTGAACCTGCCAGGGTGACTCAGTGAGGCCGAGTACTTGCTGGACACAAGCTTATCCTGAACCTGTAACTTAATCCAAATGCTTCCTATAAAGCATCAATAATTTGCACTGGTCTTCACAATAGAAACCATGACAGGTTCCTCATTAAAATGTGAAGAACCAAATATCCCAGGCAGCATATTTCTTTCTGGTTTAGTTAAAATCAACTCTGCATGCAGAATGACTGGGCCTGGTATTTTTCTAGTCATGTTCTCAGAAGCTGTCCTATGCCAGATGCTCACTCTTCTTTCTTCTGGATGCCAGGGCATGCTTCACAGCGTCAGGAACTTCCCTAAGGGTACCCCTGCATCTTCACACTGACCCCGGCGACGGGTCTGGTGGCCAATTCAAAAGAAAGGACTTATGCCAAATTAGACCCCAGTACTGAGGTTTCCTTCCTTTCAGAGCCACTTCTAAAGGAGCCATCCTGCGGGATTTCCTCCCCAGCATTCCCACAGTACCTAGTCTGGCTTTGCGTACCCAGTAAATTACATCCCTGGCTAACTTGCTCTGGCCTCTGATCTGCCAAAGCCTCAGAGGAGGGCTGCTCCAACCAGCGTCCCTAATCCAGTGGATCAAAGATCATAGGCATTTCAGAGGACAGGGGGACATTGGAGATCATGGACCACCCCCACTCACTGTCCTAGGAACATGACGCCTCCAAACACTGAACATGCAAATGATGAATGGAAACTAAAACACACAATATTCTTAAAACCAAAGCTGAAATAGGTTTTCTTTCACTTTTGCTTTCCTCAAATTCTATCTTTTAGATAGAATCAGGATTGAAAATAACCCCTAAAATTAACTTAATGAAAGAAATCATATTTTAACTTTTCTCTCTACTTAATCTCTTGAGTTTACTGCTCTGCATAATACTCTGTTGCTAAACAAACCAGCCTTCCCAGTGTGGAACTATTATCGCAGAGCAAGTTTGGCTAAAGGGTCGCTCGAATGTGTTTTAGAAGCCAGCCAGTTTCACCTCGTAACGCAGCATTAGAGATGTTGACTACAAGTCACTTCTTTCTGGACCTCAGTTTCACATCTTTAAAAAGAGGGAAGAGGACTGTAAGTCTCTTCCAGGGATGAGTCTATCAATTTTAGGTCTTCTCCTCCAGAGCAGCATTCAGGAGCTAAGGAAGGGGCGAAGAACTGAGGGCAGAGACCATGCACAAGCCACCCTCCCTCTGCTCTTCACACCCACCCTCACACACACATGCTCACACACACACACACGCACGCGCACAAACACATACACACGCACTCATCCTTTCTTCACATGGTTCCTGTTGTGACTAGATGTCCTTCGTTTCTAGGTGCATGTTAGAATTGTTTGTGCTACCAGTGATAAGCAAGCAGACAAAAAATACTAAGTGATTTTATAATACCACATGATAATAAGAGGTTTTTAAATATACTTAAGTTTCGTGTTTTTTTAACTTTAGGGGAAAAAAGGGATATGATTTTGAATAAGAGTTTTGTCACTTTTTAGCACATCCATGTTTACAAATTACTTCGTTCGTTCATTCTGCACAGGTTTATTCACCTGCAGACTTACTCTCTATACCAATTACTGGGTTAAGCACTGGACTTTCAGAGGGACTATAGCTTGATATGGTTATTCATTAAAATATCTTAAAAACACATGAAATAACTTAATAAAGTTTCAATAGAAAGAGGAACAGGGCTATGTAAGATCATTCTTGAGATTTCAGTCAAGAATTGTCGCATCTTTGAGAGTTACGTCCTGCATCCTACTGCCTCTCTCCAAACGTTATAAACCTTATGGATAGAACACTAAGCTGGATGTTCTTGAATTTGAAAACTTTGTTCTTTAAAGTTTATTTTTCTATTCATCCAGTGCTTCAATTTCCTGTATAACGTGTTTTTTTCTTTGTTTCAATCCCCTCACTCCAGGAGCAACCTTAATATTTGTGGAGAGAATATATTTGTTAATTACCTTGTGCCTCAAGGACATAGTTGCTCTAAAATAGGCTAAAATTATTAGTTGTTACTACTTTGAAACATCTAACAGCCACGTAGCATTTAACACACCAGGAATCCAATCTGTTCTTCACCAGTTTCGCTTTACCTGCTTTACTCTCTTCATTTCTTTAGTTCATCTCGGTTGTGGAGGAAAAGGATGGAGGCTACAGTTTTTATGAGTTAAACTGACAGCCAGTGGTCAGTGTCGACGGTAGTGGTAAATGAATACAGGCCTCTGATGGGCAGGACATACAATCTTGGCATTTTGAGCTCATCTGGATTAGGACTGAGGATAGAGACAGAATTTCATAAAATACTCCAGGTAGTAGAAAAGATTTTGGTAAGCCAGTTCATGCAAAAATCAGTGAAAATACTGATCCGTCATCATTTCATCCTGAGCTATTAACTTCATTTATCTGAGTATTTGATTTGTTTTATTTAACACTCTATGCCCTCCATCATTACTACCTTGATGTTTTCTCACAAATTTTTTTTTTACAAAAGTTATTTCCAAGCTGTCAGAGGAAGGATGACAGTAAGTTCCAAGGGCCACAGGGGTCATTATTGATGATTTGGAAGAACCTGGTGGCCAAGAGGGACTCATAAAAGAGAGAAACATCCATAGAACAGGCTAGTATTTGTCCAGAGAGTTTTGAAAACCAGAAGATTTTGAAAACCATTGAAGTGAATAGGAAGACAGCGATTCTTGGTGGTTGGGCTGATGTGACTGCAACTGTGCTCATAAACACTGCCTCCTGCCGCTGGCAACAGGATCTCTGTGAAGCCGAGATCGCAGTCATGAGCAAACAGGAACCCAAAACTGAGGAAAGAGAAAAAAATAGGAATTATGAACAATTTTAAGACGTACAAGTTTAGGAGAGGTATATTGAAATTTTAAGTTGAAAAATAAGTCATGTTCCAGGATTTTCCATTTGCTAAACTTTGTGTAGGAAGAAATTTTAGAGAAAACGAGCTTCATTACCTTTGTTTTGAAGGAGTAGGAAAGCAAGAAAATATTTCATTTGCATGAATAAAATATCATCTTCATAAGAGAATGAGACATACTTGTTTGTATCTACAGACAAGGTGAAATAGAAATCACATAAACTATGATTATAGGTGAAATGTCATGCCCTGTGATCATAGCCAGTGTGAACAAGGAATCACTTCGCTCTTCAGCAGTGGATTTAATAATAAGCAATTTAGGTTAATTGCAAAACAACCATAATCATTTTTCCTCAATCTTAGTCTCCCAATAAAAATTATATATTAAACCACTTAGTCTATTTTGTGTTAAATTTAGAAAATTAAAAGTAACTTAACTTGCTGTTTGTTTGCATATAGCTACCAAATTTTTGATGCCTTTGAGAGAATTCATTTATTGCATGATTTAATTAACAGCAATATTTGATAAACGGCTCAAAGTAACTCTAACTCCTTTTGTGTTCTTGTTTTACAGCTTGGCTCATCCTCTTCTGTGCCTTTTACATCTATTTTTTCTCAGCTTTTTATGACTGTTGTGGTTCCTCTCATTATTGGACAGGTAAGGTCTTCAATTTTCTCTGCTTTTTTCTTTATAGATCAAATTGTGAATTTTTATGAAATGTTAGGACAATTAAGAGAAAAGATAGAGAAAGAGACAGTCGAATGAACATATAAGACTGTGAAGCACAGGTTTTATCAATCACAATATTCTCATCTTTTTTTTTTTTTTTTTTAGTTAATAACAGTATGCTGTATACAGGGATACCGACACAATCTTGATTTTTAAAATTTGTTTTCCCCTTTTTATAGCTATGTAGCTAGCTTGGTAACATTTAGCAAACCATTACTTTATTCTGCAGCTTTGATAAGGGCTCAGCATTGATGACCATTGTGGGGAACAAGCATCTATCTGTCTGGCCTCTTCACAGATTTCCCCAACAGCAGTTATGATATTCGTGATCGTGTAATTGATCAACTAAACATTTAATCCTATCAGCTCTTAAATTAGATCTTAGAAAATTTAGTGTCTCTGATCATTCTCATTGAATTGGACTAATAGAATAAATTCTTATATTTTAACTTCTCATAACAAGACAATAATAAGCATATAATTTAATGATAAGCGTACAGACTTTAAAACCAGGTTGCTTTCTAACTTATAGGCAGCCACAGTAAGAAAGTACAGAACTTAATGCTCTACTGAGTGGGTGAGGCTTAGGGACCAGTGTATCAGGTGATCAAAGGCACAGACGTGGGCTTAAGTGCAACTTGATTATAAACTCGGTTCTACCTTTTATTTGCTGTGTGACCTTTGGCAAGTCATTTGATCTCCTTGGCTTCAGGTTCATTATTTATTAAATAGTATAATAATAATACCCATCTTAAAAGATTGTTGTGAAAATTAAATGAAGTATGGATGTGTATAAAATTTTTTGTCATCCTAGAGCCTGACACAGGTAAGTACTCTGTAGCTTCTGCCATCACCACCATTTTCAAATTCCCTGCAAGTACTTAACAGAAGGCAACACTTCAAAATATTAGCTATAAAAAGTGATATCTGTTTAGACATGTGATACTTACATGCCATCTTAGGTTAGGTTCCCTGAGAAACAGACTCCGGGATAAAGGTTTCTATGCAGGAAGTTTATTGGGGAGTAAGTACCCTTGGGCTCAACACCTCTGGGAGAGTGAAGAAGGAGGATGAGGATAAGGGAGGTCAACTTCCTGCAAAGGCCTGCGCAGGTCCCAGGAGGTGCCCTGGAGCTGGCATGACCACTCAGACTTGTCCTGCCCCAGGCAAGGGTGCCTGGTCTTTATGCTCCTTCACTGAGCAGTCATTAGATGCTGCCTTCCTTCCTGCTCCCCATGAGAAGTGTGACCATGGTCGGGTCTGCTCTTGCAGCAGCCATTCCCAAAGAGGAACCCAGCTGAGATCTTCCAGGGAACCATCGTGCCCTGTAGCCGTGGACTAAGTAAGCACTTCATTCCTGAAGAGACGGATGGCACTCCACAGCATGCACTACTGATCTTTGTATTTTATTTTAATTTTATACTTAGAAAAGGGACTGAATTTAGGATAAAAGAGGAGTATTTAAAAGCATTCAAAAATACCATTTAATTAAATATAGATTGATACTTGAAAAAAATACGTCTCCCACAGTGCTGATCACAGAACAGGTATTCTGAAAAGTATTATGTTTCCCTGCCTACCTGGTTTTTTCTCAATTTCTGCTTAAGTTTTCTGTTTAGCATGTCTTTCTACCCACCCTTCACCCCAGCTCATTGCTCACTTGACTATTTATTTCATATCTTATCTTTATTGTAGCACCTTGTTTGATTCCTTTCTTGGCCATTGTCACTATATATATATATATTTACATTTTTTTGACTGTTAATTATTTGCCTCCCCCATTAGATTTTAGGGATAATAATTTACATAATTAGGAATATCTATACAGAGGGAATAATGAATTGTAAAATTATTTCTTACATACCCAGTAGTAAAATGTTACAGTAAGTTATAAAGCAGTAAATAAAGGTATTCAAAAAGTAGTATACGTGGTTTTTAAAAAGTATTCTAGGTACAAAGTATTTCCACTGTTTTTCAAAGAGGAAATCTATATATTTACATCTACCAGCTCCTCTCTTGCATCCTAGGATAGGAATTAACAATCACACCCCTAGTCTTTACCTCTAGAAACCGCCTTACATCCTTACTCCCTTACGTCCAGCAGCCAGTAAATGCCACCATTTCTGCCTCAGAAATCTTTCAGATCTGACATCCGCAACCTCATCCACAGTGCCAGAGCGGATGCCACACCTTCGTCATCTTTGTCTAAATTACTGCACCTCGCTGTTGTGAGTCTCTTCTAATCCTTATCCAATGTCTTTACTGCCTCCTAAAAAAACAAATTAGATCGTGTTATCCCTCTCCTCAAAAACTTTCCTCATGGCTGCCTGTTGCCCGTTCCTGTGTGGCCCACAAAGCCCTCCACCACTTGGCCCTGACCTGCTTCTCCAGCGCCACCTCCCACCATCCCCTTCACATAGGCTCCTCAGCTGCCATGCTCACGCACGCCGCCCCCTCCCCGACTACGCCCCTTCACCGCTCCGTGCCTTTCATCTGACTGCCCCATCTGTTCTGTGAGCGAACTCCCACTCATTCCTTAAGACTCAGTACAGAGATGCCCTCGAATTTGCCATCAGCCTGCTCTGACTTCCCTGGCCTAGACTGAGTTCCAGTTCTCCCATGGTCTTGATTCAAAATATTTATGAGGAGAGATAGTAATTAATCTGTGAGCTTCCTAGAAGCAGAGACTATTATAAGTATATTTAATGGCATGCTCAGTAGTAAAGTGTGAGCTGTATAAAAAAATTGGCTGAAGAAAACTCTGAATTTACCCTCACGGAGACCCCAGCAGCCATTTTCCCTAAATTTCCAGCTTTGCTAGAGAGAAACACATAATTGGTCTCATCTTGTTTCAGATTCATGAGCCTAAATTTTAAATGTTATTCACCACTTTCTAGAAATCTCACTCTACTTCCCTATAGGATTATTTTACACTATTCCGTATTTTCGAGCCCCTTCTCCTTCCCCAAACAGTGTCCCACTTGCCCATTACAGTCGGGTCCCACTGACTTTGCTTCTGTTTCTCAAACGTGCCAGTGGTGATCCTGCCTTAGAAACTACGCTAGCGGTTCCTTCCACTTGGAACACCTTCCCACCTTTCACCCTCCCCCTCGGCCCCTGCAGAAAGACCTCTCCTGCCCCTCTTCAGGAGGGTCATGTTCACAGCATCCAGTCAACACCTCTACTTAATTATGGATCATTATCTGCTTCTTGTTTATTTGTTGGTTGCTTTTACTTTTTATTTATCTCCTCTGACTAGAAAGAAGGTAAGCTCCATGGGCCCAGGGAACTTGTCTGTTCGCTTATCTCTGTATTAATTTATAGTGGATTGACTCACCTAAGCTATGTGATGTGATATTTGAGGATGTTATTAGCAGTGCGTATGTACTACTTCAGAGGAAATAGATGCCAGGCAAGGTAGCCTTTTTTCTTGATTGTAGGTAAAGGTGCCACATAAACAAAATAAACATTTCTATAGATTTTTTTTTTCAGGCGAGGCACCTCTTGGTTGACCTCACAGATTGCAAGGACCTTGTCAGCTTACAGTCCCTTATTTATTTATTTGTTTGTTTGTTTGTTTATTTAATGCCTGCAGCACCTGGTCTTCCTAAGTGATCTCCCATCCAAGTACTAACCAAGCCCGACCCTGCTTAGCTTCCAAGATCAGACGGGATCGGGCATGTTCAGGGTGGCATGGCCGTAGACTTACAGATTTTTATATGCATCTTTTAAAATGAGATTTTATTATTACCTTTAAATAAACAGTAGGAACTAGAGGGAGGAGAAAAAGACCAGGAAGGGTGAGCTGAATATATTTTCCTTAATCTTTTAGTGATGATGAAACTTTATCATTCAACTTTTTATCTGTATTTCTGAGAGTGAATTTTATTTTTTTGTGTGTTTTCCCCATACAGTACTTCTCTTTGATTGAAGTCATAATTGATTGACTGTGATGTGACTTGAGGTCTAGTTTAGTCTTTGGCACTTCCTGGCTGTACACATGACTTCTAGGCCTCATTTTTCTCATTTGTGAAATAAGGAATTTAATATCTTCTGGCTCGAAGATGCTATGAGTCTGAAATAAGATTAGTCTTTCCATAGGTGGTCGAGAGATTGCTTCTCATGTCAAAGAAATAAATCGTGTGTCATTATAATATTTCTTTTTCTTTTCTTAATAACTCTTTTAATACATCTAAGTGCTTGTGACAAATGCCTATTTTATGCATTTTTGAGTGATTTACAAATAAAAGTTAATGAAATAGAATTTTTACCACCTTTGAAAAACATTTTTCAAAATAGCACACGAAACTACTTTTTTTGAAAGCTAATAATAAAAAGCAAACGTATCGTTTATCATTCATGCATTCTCTCGTCTTTCATTAGTGAGTTGTTTCACAGAGTAGCTTTTCATATTAAATAGTTTTCAGCTAAAGCTGAAGTTAATGTTATTAATGCTAGTTAAATTTCGCACTTACAAAATTATATCAGATATGAGCTGTTTTCATTGCTTCACCTGAATCGTGCCGCAGGGTATACCGACAGTGTCATGGCAGAAACATCACCCAACTGAGACCTGGAAATAAGAAAAGCCATTGATTACCATGCACAGGCACTGTTAGAGGCTCTAAAGGATTTTATATTTCTCTGATTACTTAACCCTCACTACATCGACTATTATACCCATTTTAGAGTTTAGGCACAGGGAAGGGAAGGAATTTACCCAAGAGCAGAGCATGGGGTGGAACCAGGGTTCCAAGCCAGGCCCACATGGCTCTGAGTTCATACCTTTGACCCCTATGCCACGGTCCCCTCAGGACATAAAAGTTATAGTCCTGCTCATCAGGCAGACTAGCTTTTTCACATTTTGTGTAAGTTGTTTGGGCTCTCTGTGCCTCTGTAAACTGAGCAGGATAATGAGATTTCCTGCAGTTTATATCTGAAACACATGAGATTTCCTGCAGTTTATATCTGAAACACATCCGCACGACCCTTCTTGAGAATGAGATGAAGAAATAAAAAGAATTTTCAAAAAGTTAAGTAAGTGATGGGTGTTCATTTATTATTGTTGTTTGAACTTTTTATAACATATACTGTGTTATTCTGAATCTACTCAATATTTAATGCAAAATATTTTTAAAGTTGGATTTGATTTTATATCCCTGACTATACAGTTCAACAGACTATTAATGGAGAAACAAAACACGATGAAAATGTACGGATTCAATGAAATTGAGGATAAAAATGGAAAAAAAAAATCTGAAGCCACCTTGAAGAAAAATAAATTTTAAAATTCAGGCTTAACATGAAAAATTATCCATCACATATCCCCACTCAAAAATCAATTTATAAATGTAAAGACAGAAGAGAAGGAAAAGGAAGAATATACCCTGTAAAAATGAAAACAAATGATGGGTATTGCATTTCTCTATTATCTCAGTATATCGACATTTTTTGCCTAAAATGTGTGAGTTTACCCGGTTTCCAGTTTGGAGGTCATGCAGTAATTGATATGTGGCTCAGCTTATTAGAAGTACAGAGATTCACATTTAAATTTCCCTTTAACCTTTAGTGGTGCTTAATTTAAAATAAAGTAAATCAAAATGTAGAAAGTGAGACAATAAAATAAAAAGCAGCGAAAGATTTTTTTTCCTTCTCTCTCCATAGGGAAAAGCAAACAAGGTCATGAGGATTTGTCACTTAATTTTGATTGCCTAAACGTCTCTGAGCTATGAGAATAAGTGAATTAGTATAGATCCTGAAGAAAGATACAACTAGCCATCTCCTCAGAATGCCTTTCCCCACTCATCTTGACTTTTATTTTTTTCCCTAAGAGAGAACTCTGAGGCATCTACTTCAGGTTGTGTAGATCTATCTCTAGCAAAGTCCTGTCTCCTATAAGGTTTTAAACATTTCTATAAGACAAAGAAGTTTGGAGAATTAAAAAATGACATAGTTTCTTGACAAATAGAAAATGACTATGTGAAAAGTGTAAGTGGCTGAATTAAGAGAAGATGAGATTTCCTGCAGTTTATATCTGAAACACATCTTTGAGGCATATCAACACCACTTCACCCAGTAGTTTTGAAACATTTTAACACTTTTCTGGCTACACAGTACAAAAGCAGCTGCTTTGTGAATTTAATTTTAAAGGAAGATGGAAAAGTTTTACGGAGCCTGGCAAGGTATAAAATGGTTTACTTCGAAAACACAGATAAATAACACTGTAAGACTAAAAACAGTGAAAGTCAATCTGTTTTCCTCTAGGGTTATTGCTTCACTTATTGGTCTGTTCAATTCCCAACTTTCTGGTTGTTTACTTTATCAAGATTAAGTATCCAGCATTAAAGCATTGATATGTTTAGAAGAAAAGCGTTTTAGCTAGGAGTTTGCAGGACTGTTACTTGGCATATTGAAAGAGTCCTACTACACTGTTGAGACTGAGTACTTTGTAATGAAGAGATTATTAGGCTAAGTTCATTGCTATTTATAAAGTTGATGATTAGAGATTTGTCTTGGTTTTTAAAATGGCTTTGACTTTCAAGTTACACTTTACATATTTATTTAGTCAGAGGGGGTGATGACGGTGGGATAGGATTGGAATTAGGATCCTACATTCTAAACCTATTACAGAGAGAGGACTTTTGTGATTTTTAACCACTTTATATTAAAACAAGGTAGGAAGACAGCATCAATTTCTGTAACTCCATGCAATTTCCATTTATTTTACTTCCTATAGGAGTGAAGCTGGATTAAATGTGGGCCACTACCAGGTTTATGCTACCAAACACAATAGATTATGAGATGACCTTTGAAACAGAGTCCCTCCGTAGACTTCTAACAAGCAGCTACCCCCACAGTGCCATATCTGAACATGGGGCCATCTGGGTACCTTGAACGCAATTATCCAAAATTTATGTTCTAAAACATCAGTGCATAGCACTGTGTGACAGACTGCTCTTAATTCTCTATACTTCACTACACTTTAACTTTAAAGAAAGAAATGAACACTAGATCTATTACTATGGTTTGGGATCACTTCTACAAAATAATTTTTTATAAATACAACTGTAACTTTAATTACGAGATCTACTTTAAAAAAATTTAACCATTATATATATGTAAAACTCTTTCCCCTTCATTCCACCCTCCCCAACCTTCAAGGTGTTGTACATGTGTCTTTTTGGTACTGACTGGTCAGCTTTCTGACGGAAATGCCTTTATCAACACTGTTATTCCACCTACTGAGCCCTTCAGAACAGACGAAGTTGATTCAACAGCCATTTGTTCAAAGGTTCTCTTGAGAGTGGTTTATTTAGTTCGCAGCGTCTGTGAAGGTATGCTCCATTGCGAATTAAGCCTTTTTAGTGACAGAGTAGAAGATGACAGAACCCCATCAGCCTTGTCAGGAGAAGTTCCCTGACCTCATTATTGCTAATGGATCATGGTAATTCAGCCTGTTGTGAAATCTCATGTTCAATTATGCAGGATAATGAGTGACTCAAAACTTAATATGTCTCAACTATAGTCCTTGTTATAGGGCTTGTTCGGCTTCTTTCAAAAGTGAAAGGTTTTAAATCGAGTGGTTCACGTTTGTATTCAGATGAAAGTTATCACCCATATTCAGACTGTCCCTGATTTTAAATATCTGGTTTGGTTTTAAAATAGGAGAGGACTGCTATATATATAACTTTATATTTTACTGGTCCTTTTGTAGAAAGTTAGGACAGGTTTATTCATTTTTAAGTGTTACTTCTGGAATTCTAAAAGCATGCAAATGGCATTTGTCTTTGGATTCACAAAAACTCTAGATATTCAGTTTGAATTATTTAAGCTCCCACAACACATGCACTTTTGCTTTTCAAGCATGAGTTATAATTTAATTAAAAACTTCTGGTGCATCGCTAGCATTTTAAATATTAATATGTTCCATGGATCACTTTCGATTATCTACCGACTTGAAATTCTTGAAGATGTCAGATTTTTAAGATTCCCAAAGTTGCACTTGGAACTGTCTGTTGAGGCAAAGGGGACGGCGATAATTACACACATCCATTAGGATGAGCAGAGGAGATAAACTTTGGGGAGGCTTAATGGGCATGTCTCGGTGACAGCTAGCAAAGAGCATCTGGCATGATTAAAAGGATGGATTTGAATGCGGTTGAAAATATACTCTCATTATGGACACCGGTGGAAGTTGCACTACAAATGTCGAATTCCCCAGAAGAAGAGTGGTGTGGCAGGGAAGCTTCGAAATCCACCGTGGCCATCCTCCAAATTATTCTCTTTCCTTCATGTCTTTCTGCTGTCAGAATTACTTTGCGATGCCCAATTCAACTCCCTACATCTCTGAAAAGAGGCCACCTGTTGATCTCTGTTATTTCAGAGCGTCCGAAGATACATCAGGGACTGGCTTGAAAGGACGAAACCCCCCTTCGGTGCCGTCAGCAGCAGTGTGCTCCTCGCGATCATCTACACGACGTTCTGCGACACGTTCTCCAACCCAAACATTGATCTGGATACACTCAGCCTCATCCTCGTTCTGTTCATAAGTAAGTTGGGAGAAGCGATATTCTTGCTGTCCCCTCAGTCTCCTCACTTGCAAAGCAGAGTGATGTGTGTTCCCCAAATTCGTTTTGAATGTTAATTTGATTAGAAGAGAACGCTTAGTTTCACGTTCTATGTACTCAGTGACTTTATCACATGTATCTGTTCTTTAAAAAGACATCAGTTATGCACTTATGACTTAATCTCCTTTGTGTTTTTGTGTCGGATTTATCGTAGTTGATGCCAGATGAAAGAAGCCATAATATCTGTCAAGTTCAGATGTTAGATGGAACACTCTTTTGCCATATTTATTTTATTGTAACTTTAAGCCGATCATTCTTTATCGTGAATTAAAAGTAGGATTTAAAATATGTGATACTATCATTTTAAAATAATTGGCTGCATTGGTTAAAATGTGAATATTTACATCATCTTTCTATTCAAATATACCCAAAGCAATATCGTTTCTTTGTTAGAAGTCGCAGACTATAAAATGCAAGTAGCTGCTAGGCTCGAAAATTTAAGTATCATCTCTGGCTGCTTTCAAAAAGCAGAGCTGAATAGTTACCATAGACACCATATGGCCCTCAAGCCTAAAATACTTTTATGTGGCCCTTTAAGTAAACTTTACTGACTTCTGCTCCTGAGTAGAGATGGCAAGAAGAGAGTGGGTGCCCCACTAGGCAGCACAGACCGCAGAAGACGCCCATCTGTATTTATAAGTCATTTAATCCTGGCTATTTCACACTTAGCTTCCATCAAACTACAGGCAGAGCTCAGAACAATATTTTAAAATGTATAAGTAATGAAAGCATTTGTTGTTAACAACAACAAAAAAAGAATCTTTTGTTTTATTTATCCTGTAATAATAAAAATAACTTGATAATTGTAATATCAAAGAATCATGTTATAAAAATCAACATGAGTTATTCCAAAATATTTATTATATGGTACCTCATTTATGCTATTTGCTATAAATCCACATAGTATAAACCAGCTCTTTCTAAATTGGACAAATTAAATAATCTAATCTTAAAGAAAGTTTTAGATTAGTCCTGAGTAGACATCATAGATTGTATCTGGGGATATCTTCATTAAGAACAATTTGAGTCCCACTAATTTAAATGATTTTATCAGTTTCATCATATATGTTTGGTTTATTTATTTATTTTTCATTCGAGTCCCCTTGAATTTCCGATCAAATTAAGCATACCAATAAATATGCTACGAATACTGCTTTATAGTGCTAATTTAAATTCAATCCTTTTTTTTTCTTCAGTATTTTCTATTCAACTGAGTTTTATGCTTTTAACCTTCATCTTTTCAACAAGGTAAGTGATCTGGTATTTCTCGTTGTTGCTACTTTCCTAACTGAGAAATCGTGCTCTTTACTTGACTTCTATGCCAACACTGCTATTCTCGTTTCCTCCCGTCTTCCTGACTGTTCATCTTGCTCCCGCCATTCCCACGTTGGAGACACCGTAAAAGCGTCTGTCCTGGGCCCCTGTCTCATCTGTTCACGTCGTGTGCTTCACGTCGTGTGCTTAGACAATCTCCTCCCTTCCACTGGCTGTCAGCTGATGATTTTAAGCCTAGACCTTCCATTCCTGTTTTTTCCTGAGTCCCAGCATGACTTACCACTTACTATTTAGATATCTTCACCTGACTGTCTTAATAAGACCTCAGACTCAAGATATTCAAAATGGAATTAATCTTTTCCCCCAACACTTTCTCTCTCTCTCTCTCATTTCTTTACTTACTGCTAATGGGACCACCATCTACAGAATTATTCAGACTGGACTCCTTCGCATCGTTTTTTTAAAAACTCTCTTACCTCTTGATATACAGTGTGTGTGTGTGTGTGTGTGTGTGTGTGTGTGTGTGTGTGTGGTGTGTATGCTGCCTGCGGCTATTAAGCTCCCAAAGCCACTTTCCTATTAGGTTTTCGTTGCGTCTTCTCTCAGACAATTGCAATGGATATCATACTGGTATTTGTATTTCGAGGCCTAACTTTTTTATGCATTTCATACCGCTTCCAATAACTCAAAGTTCTAATAATAGAGCTCTTGTTCAGAGATCTTCGGTGCCTGCAGAATGAAGTTCACTTTGCGGGGCTAAGGGCAAGGCCGATCACATGAACCACTACTGGCTGTCATGCTATCTAAGCTTTAGGTTGAGGTAAAATCTTTGTTGACCCTAAAAGAACCTCATGCTTTCTCATTTCTGTCCTTTGCTAAGGCCCATGTCAAAGTTGGTCTCCATATCCTAGTTCATCTTTCCTGTTCTCAAAGGCTCACCTCGAAAGCAGCTTCTCCCACTGGTATGACACACTCAGCAGATATCGCTTAAGCCTTTGGCATGAGAAAGTTGCCACAGCGAATGCCACAAATGAGAGATGATTCCGATCTTGCATGAGTTTATAAACTAGATATATGCACTGATAACTAAGTGTCCACCTAGTGGTACAGTAAGCCAACCTGTAGTCAGTTCAACGAAGAAAGCATGTCCAAAGAGAGCGATCGAGCAAGGCTTCATGAAAGAGATGGGGTTTGACAGAGGTGCAAAGAGCGGGTTCTTTGTTGAGGAAGAAACAACAATGCACATGTGGACATATACACACAGACACAGACAAGACACGATGGGACAATAAGAGAAGAGGGAAATTAAAAGTAATAATAGTACCTGGAAAGGGGAACTTGGGCCAGATTGGCAGGCCCTTGAGTGCCAGGTGATGGCAATGAGTTGTCCCAAGGGAAAGGGCCTGAGTTGCTGTGAGGCCTGACAGTGTCAGGGCAGTAGATAGTTCCGGCCTCACGTAGGCAGCTGGCTCTCCTAGCACTTGGTATAGTAGGAGGCTGACTGTAAACAATCAATAGAAACTTATCGATTGATGTAATTTAAAGCATTTTTCCAAGCCTGTGATTGTGATTTATGAGCAAGAGTAAAGCCTGGAGCCATTAAGTCATAGAGCAAATGTGACTTATTTGAGTAAGTCTGAGAGTAGGAGCTATTTTCAAGTTCTTTTTGTAAACAGCTTGTTATGTCACCTTAGAAAAGACGTTTGCCTTTCACTGGCTGTTTGCTGGTCCTTGTGGCAGAGGTGATAAGCAGACTCACTCATCCTGTCCTATCAAAGGAGGATGCAGATATCCTGTCGGTGACTAAAAAATTCTTGAAAAACACAGAATAGCCAATACTGGGATTGCTAAAAGAGAAGTGGGTAGTGGTATCACAACTAGTTGAATTAGAATTGAGAATTTTCAGCCTGGAGTAGACTGGGCTTTCATGAGGCCTTGTGGTTTTGAGATCCTTCCATTGCCTTTTTCTGCCTTCCCTGAAGTTCTGTTGTGTTTTAAACTTGCTTGGCCTGATGTCAGACATGCACGTTCTTTGATAAACAGCAGAATATGGAGTGTCTGTAATCATGCTACTGGGTAATGGATACGTAGCCCCAAAATATCCCATTAAAATTTGGGGTTTTTTTTAATTGGACAGAATTTACAAGATTTCTTTTTTCATGCTGGGAGACCCTGTAGCACCTAAGGATTTTATCAGAGGAATGAAAATTGCCGACATTTATTGAACCCTCTTCTGGGCCAGGCACTGTGCTAAGAATTGGATATATGTTATTTCATGTAAGTCCAATAGCAAAGACTTTCATACCACAGTCTTTGTTTCTATTTTGCAGATGAGGACCCACACTTAGAATAGTTTAGTTTAGTAACTTACCCCAAATCAGATGGCAAATAGTACACCTGGAATTGAAATCCATTTCCATTTGACATTTCCTAAAGCATTGATCTTCTGCACTAAACGACTTCAATTACTTTTAAAATTCATAACACTTGTTTTGGTTAGGGATTTTGTAGAGAATATTTAACTGGATTCTTTAGGTTCACACAGAAACACAAACAGATCAATCAAAGATACCAAGAGCTGGAACTAGGACCCCTGGTTTATACACTGTTGAGTTTTATTTTCCTTTTTGTTTCTTCCTGCTTGAAATTAGTAAAAAATCTTTTTCTTACCAATTCAATAAATCTAAAATCAATCTGTATATTGAGACGCAAAAATCCAGCAAGGAAATCAGTCTTTTTTGTACAGCACACCACTGACTTCTGATGATGAAAGTTTAGCATAAACCAGGAGAGACCCAGCCTAGAAAATTCAACCTTCCTGCAATACCTTGCTTACCTGATTAGTATGCCTTAGATTTATTGCCTGCCCTGTCACCATTCTAGTGGCTGGCATGTGAACCTCTTCTACTCTGAGTATTTAAAATTAATTTGAGAGTTATTATTCTGTGTTCTTATTTCTCTGTCTATAGAATAGTGTTGGAATCAGATCGACTTGAGTGTCAATCCTATTTAATAACTTTGTAACTTTTGTCAGTTTTCTCATTTATAAAATGCAGACAGTAATAGTACCTCTCTCTTAGTCATTTGGAGAATTAAATAATATGCACCTAATGCCCTCAGCATAACACCTAGCGTATAAGTGCTCAATAAATGTTAGCTATTGTAGAGTATTTATTACATCAAAATAGTTTATATTGTTTTAAGAACTAATTATGGAAGATCAGGAATTAGCATTTCTAGCTACGTAATACATTCTTTTTGACACTTCTGTGTGGCAGTTGCTAAGAAATGAAAGTTGATTCATCAAATCAAGGGTCAGCCATCCGCAGTGACCTAAGCTAACTTTGGGAAGCTGTCAAAGTTTTTTTAAAAATGTTGAATAAAGCTTAGAAAAAGAAAGCAGTAAGTGGGAGCCCTTTAAAAATAGATGAAAGACAGTTTGGTAAGCTGGTAACAGAGTAATAGAAACCTAGTGTCGTTAGAGTGACCAAAAAACCGTTAACAAGGGAAAAGGAAGAAGACAAACGTTCAGATATTTGTGCAGGCCTTTTAGTCCTTATCCATGCATTTTCAGTGGATGTTTCAATGGGCCTCTCACAGGCGCCCTGGGAGGAGAAGGTGGGGAGGGAGAGGGAGAGAGGAAGAAAAGGAAGGTAGAGGAAGGAAGGAGGGGAGGGGAGGGAGGAGAGAAGGAGACCTTGTCTTGAATGCTTGAATGGCGAGTCTCTCACCGTTTCAGGCATCTAAGCCACAGAGCTCTGGCAACTTGTTTAGTGCCACTTGGCTAATGACGGACGAGGTCGTCACCTAAAATGAGTAAAGACAAAACATGGGTACAGAGGTTAACAAAGAAAAGCATTTCACACGGAAGTTTCCTCTAAAAAACAGTGGGCTTAGACCAAACTCTCTCAGAGGACCTTTTCTGCTCCACATTCTGTGATTCTGCTAGTAAAACCCTCTGACATGTTTTCCTTTGTGGGTACTGCAAAGGAAGGCAAAATAAATATTATGTGGAAAACGCTGATTGAAAGCTTTGTAAGAGAATAAAAAGACCAGTTGGGAAGAAAAGGAAATAAACATCTCGAGGGAAGCCAAAATGATCAAAAGAATCATAAAAGCAGGATAAAAAGAAAATCAATATTAAAGAGAGATAAGGTAGAATTAGAAAATAAATAGTAATGTGATTCCTTTCAAAAATGTGAGCAGACACAATACGGATGCTAATCACTGAAAATAATTATAGTCATTACTATTTAAACACAGTGTACAGCACTCTTCATTTTTCTGTATATTGTCATGACTTTCTACCAGAAAGCCATGCCTTGACAGAGCATGGCTGAGGGAGGGTTTCTCAACGAGACAGCTGCTCTCATCCATTAAATTTTGTGATTTTTGTTTGTTTGGTTGGTTGGTTTTTGTCTTTGGTGTTTGTTTGTTTGTTTGTTTATAATTTGCTTCTTGGAGGAAAATTTATCTCTAATATTTGGGGCAGCCTATTTATTAGCTATGTGACTTTAGGGAAGTTGTTTAACAACTTTGTGCTTCATGTTCTCTTTGTGTAAAAAACAAGGCAGTGATACCACCTGCCTTATTAAGGCTTTGTTCTGAGAAGGAAGAAATACTGGAAGAAAGGGCTTAGAAAAATGCTCAGCAGATGCTTACCGCTGTGGTTACTTATCACCATCATCATCCTCCGTCCGTGAATGGAGAGTTAAGTGAGCGTCTGCTCTTCTGCTTTTTCCCCAAGATCCATCATGGGAAGCAGTCTGTTACTTTACAGAGTGCAAATCAGCCCTGTTTAGGAAGAATATTGTTGTTAACTTTAAACATTGCATTTGTATTTACTGATCCTCCCTCCCGACTGACAGACTTTGTGCCAGTAGAACTATCGGGCAACGATTCAACTCAAATCAGACCAGAAAGCGCCCAGTGTGGGCCTAGCTTCAGTCTCCTTACCTGAAATAGAGGACAGTTTAGCATCTCTTGCAAATATCCTTTCTAACGACACTGCAGATGCTGCTCCAATCAATGGCAGCCAGCATCCGGTTTTGACACATTAGAAATGTGCTATAACTTGGAAAAGAACAAATATCAAGCAGAATAAAGTTCACGGAAGGAGAAGGGTATTGCCAGACTCTCCTGGAAGAAAACCAAACTGCATAAATCTGGATGCAGCAACAATCAGTTATAACAAGGGCAGCAAAGACCAACAAGAGAGGCCTCCGTGGGGTGACGAGCACCGCCCGTGTCGCTGGGGAGCAGTCCACAGCAGCCCAGCTGGTTGTGCCGCCTGTTCTGCCGCCACAGTGGGCATCAGTTACGAATCAACTGTATATGTCATATTCCCCAGGCTGCCTGCTTCGAGCTTTTCTAATTTCTTTGGTTCCCAAGCCTCAGTACTATTTCAAAGTCTCTGTAGATGAGTGAAGTACCTCACACTTTACGAAGAAACGAAAATCTCTGATATAAATTGCCTCCACTTTCCCATTCTCTACCTGAAAAATTTCCGTGGTTTTTACTCCCCTCATCTTCTTTGTTTTCCATTCACAGGCTGGACACCCCCCGCCTCCCTCCCTGTGACGCCCTCGGTCTTGTCCTCTCAGGCCTCTTTGAGGACCTGGCTTCATCGCTTGTTCCTACCTGCTGTGTCTTTACTCTCTCGATATAATCACGTTCAAATCTCCCATAATCCTTTTCTTCTCCAGATCTCTGGAAAACACTGTCTCTCTCACAACTACCAGTTCACACTCAAACATCCGCTCCTAGGCCTCCTGCCCGGACTTCATGGGCCCCTTCATTCCTTGTTTTCATTTATGCTTTAGTGTTCCTCTCAGTCCTATTTGCTCAAAGCTTCTAATTTCTCTTTAATTCCTCTTCCTCTCACAAAGCAACAATAATGGTAAAAATATCAACCAGCATGTATTCAACACTCCCAGTGGGCCAAATTCTTAACAAACATTGGCATTTATCCTCACAAAAACCCTAAGGGACAGGCATATCATCCTCATTTTATATATAAGCAAAAGAATGTTCTGTGTTTAAATTCTGGTACTTTTGCCCCAAACGCCTGTGCCATTAAGCTGGGGAGGGAATATTTCACAGAGGTCAACAGTTGACAAGTTCTTTTAATTCTGTCTTCATGTCTCTTACCACCATCTCTTGCCTTCACTGATTCTTCAGGCCCGTACAGCTCTCTGCTGCCTGCCTAACCTCATCGTCTTCAGTCTTATGCTGTGTGATTACTCCTCGTCAAACACCTTATCCCATCTTACGAAGTTATCAAATCCACACTCCTTGCCACCAGCCAGCGTTCCCACACACGGGTCAGCCTGAAGAATGCTCTTTGCCGACTGACTGCCCCTGTGCTGCCATGCTTGCTTCACTGTTCCTTACCTAAAATACACATCTGCACGACGTCCAGACCTGGTCCTTAAAGGTCAGCTCAATTCTTAGTTCCTTCAAGAATGTTCTCTACGTGCTCCATCATCATACCCCATTCCCCTGTCAAGCTCAAGGCAATCCTTTTCGGTGCCGAAACACACACACGCTCTTTCTCGCTCTTCCTTGCCCTCATTCTCAATCTCTTTCTCTTTTATAGAATATATATTTAAATTCCCTTCCTCCATGCGTTTACTAACCCTTACATAGCTCCTTTCACATTGGGCCTACGCGAGGAATAAAGGGATCAGGAACATGTCAGCCGTGTAGTGCAATGTTTAAAAAATAAGAGTGGTATTGCAATATTAATATGGCGATGCAATGTGGGAACAGTAAGGCAATCTTCTTATACTCTAGTGATATTTATCCACAGAGACCCCTCCACTGAGGTGAGGCGCCAAAAATGCCGTTTGGAAAGTTGTTATCAAAAAGAAGAGCTGGAGGAACGACTGTTTAGGAAGCATGAGCATATGTGACTTTTCAGAGGAGAGAGGACCAAAGGGCAATGAAACATTCTCCTAACATATGTACAGAGAACGAGGAGGAGGAGAGGGCCCTTCTCCTCTCCAGGGAGTGTGTCACAAAGAAAACAGGATGTGGGGACCTACTTAGGGAAGATTTTCCCCCAACAAGGTTACTAAGGGAGGTGGTAGGGTCTCTTTCTCTAGAGATCCTTAAAATCGGATAGATCTGCAGCTGTATACATGCCGTCAGATTCTAGAGCACTTTTCCATTTGCCGACTCACCTGGGTTCAGAGCAGGGAATGAACAGACTCACTATGTCTTCAAACCCTCATTCTGCAGGAAGCAATCATTTCTAACACACCGAGGACACAATAATAATAATCACATTTCTGACCTTTTCCTGGTTCTCTAAATCTTTATAATCTAAAATAGGAACTCTGAATATGATAGTCAGCAGTGCTGACCCCCATAACATTTAATGGATTTTGCCTGAGATGTTTTTTCATGCTTAACATGTTCTATAATGATAGTAGAACATAGCGGTTAAGAGCATGGACACAGGAGTCAGGCTTGATGTAAATGCCGGCTCTGTCGCTTACTAGCTGTGGGACCCTGGGTAAGTCAGGCGACTTCTGTGTGCCTCAGTTTTCTCATCTGCACATAGGGGTCTTGTCTCACCTACCTTATGGGGCTGTTGTCTTTATATGCAGAGACCTTGGAATAGTACCAGGTACAAGGCGACTGCTCAAACAATGGTGATTTAATATCTTTGTTCATCCCATGTATTTCTCAAAAGGGTATGTTTGCTGCCAAAAGGACACATTGCTCCTTGAGGGAGCAGCGTTGGAAGTACATTAACTCTTTCAAGCCACCGGGTTAATATCAATGATGGCCTAGCTACTTCACTAGCAGAATTCCTTGCCGCGTGATTTACACAGCATCCTGCACCACAGGTTGATTACATATGCGATCTTAGGAGACCTCCACCAAACGTTTTTCAATGTCTCTTTTTTTTATGGATCAGTGACTCAGAAATGATTCTTTAAAAAGGAATTCAGACACTTCTGTACATTTGGGCTTAGCATTACTTCTGTCACCAGGACTGATCAAAGGGATGTTAACATGAAGGTAGGTACTACAGTTGATTTAGGATGTATTAAATAAGCTTTTAATAAAAGTATTTGTAAAATATGTTTTTTTGCCCCTAGGAGTAGTTCGGGTTTCACACCAGCAGACACTGTGGCTATCATTTTCTGTTCTACACACAAATCCCTCACACTGGGTAAGTGATTCACAGACCTGAAAACCAACTAATATCACCCTCAGATGGTTATATTTTATGATTGTGAAATTCAGGCAACTCTTCAAGTTAAATGGAACAGGGTATTATCCACTCTGTTAAAGAACAATAGCAAAGTGAGCATGGGTCATCGCTTCGAAATACCGTTATATGATTGAACCAAGTTTTGAGGGCCTAAATTTAGTAGTGTAGGATTTAGCTTAATTTGTAGTCATGTTTATGATTCTCGAAAAAGATTTTCAATGTAGAATGTTTAATATTAAAAGGTGGGGGAGGGCAGTGCAATGGGCAAAATCTTGGCTTCGGAAAGCTCTAGAATTGGCACTGGAAAATGTTGACTTTATTTTCTGGAAACTTGGAGCAAATAATGTTATTTCTCTGATTTGATATTGACATTAGTTTGATGTTCATCTCAGAGTGTTATGTTATTAACTCAATCTGATTAGCACTTAAAGTGAAATAAGTATTTATTTAATGGACAAAAAATAGACCAAGAAGAAAAATACTGTTTTCTACATAGCTTTATCCAGTTTAGTGGCATTATCCCAATAATGTGTCCCGTTTTCAGTTATTAAAATTCATTAAGTAATCAGAAAATTTGTTGAAATATGCGTCATCCACAAACTCCTTGGGGCAGTAGGCACATTGTTGGAAAAACTCGTGATAAAAACTCCTTTACATTTTGGCATGTGACTCACTGAAAGAGGATGAAGAATCATGGTGTTGCTCTAAGTCTGCTCATGTTAAAGAAGTTCAGTCAGTAAACAAGAAAAACAGAGACATTTCATAATGTTTTTACTAACCCCACACGTTTGTCTGATAGAATCTATTGTCAGTCTTGCCACATTTGGAAAAAGATTTAGAAATTGGACAGACTCTTCAAGGAGCAGTTGCTTTCTAGGGCTTCGGCTTCTGTGAATACATTATATTTATAGTTTATACTTCACAGTATGTTTCTTGGGTTTTCTTTATAATCATCATCAACTTGAAGTAGAAAGAGCTTTAGAAGCCACATCTCAATCCTGGCTTTGTGACCCTGGACAAATCGCTTCATCTCCCCGAACCTTAGCTTTCTCATCTAAAATGGGGCACAATAATATTCACTCTGTACGGTTATTATAAAGATTAAAAATAACATTTGTTAAGTACCTAGCACAGCACTTGTACGTAACAGGTAGTCAGTACACAACAGAACATGCACAATAGCAGCACTGTGTGTAGGTTGCTGTGGGCTGACTGAGACAGCGCCCTGAAGAGCTTGGCGTGCTGCCTGGCACAAAGCAGATGCTCTTTAAGCAGCAGCCATCTTATTAGTGATTATTAACTATATTAGTTATATATAGCTGTGTTACCATTTCCAGGGGTCCAGTCTCCTGCCCACTGCTGGTAGATTTTCGTGTACCAACAGGTGTGGTTTAATATCGTTGACCTCAAATCATCTTGCACTTTTCTCCCTATGTGGCTCTTTGTGGTGTATGCCCAGTGTTCCAGGTCTCCTAAAGAGGAAGGGGCTGTTATAAAGGTAGGAAGCCCGGAGGCCACCAGGTGCCTCAGATGTCCCGAGTCAAGGATCCAAAGAGCCCCTGTCCTTGCTGAGTCATGGCTGCACCAAATACACCTGTGCGTTTCTGCAGGAGACTTTGAAAGCCCAGCCCACGCCTAGGGGTCTGCTTTCATCAGGAAAACCAAAGTGCATTATGGGGCTTCTCCATGATTCTTCTGCGCTGAAACTGGCTGTGTTGAACAGAGTTCTACCCAAAAGCATACTGCAGCATAATCAGTATTCTCTTCTTTTCTAGAAGCAAAACACCTGTCCATTCGGTCTTTTTTTTTTTTTTTGTCTTTTCATTTTTCTTAACCCCAAAGCTATACTTTCTGTTTTTGATGCTTTCTGAAAGCTAATTTTTCAGGCAAATAGATAGGTGCCCTGAACACCAATCACAAGTAGCTGTTTTGCTGAAAAGGACTGGGCTAAGTTGGATTTTGTGTGTTTTTGTAGTGTTCTCCCTTAAAATAGGTACTTGGATCCTCCAGTACAATACTAGTGTAATTATCCAAGTAACAGTGTAGTGTAATTCCTTAGCTACTTCTGTAACATGATAGACTTACGCTCTCTTGGAATTACAAAAGCTAAACCCTCATCCTGACTCTTCCTCTGATACCTCCGTAGGCCTCAGTTTCTGTAGCTCTTAGATTAGGGGCTTTTAGTTCCAACTCGACTATTTTATCTTGTCTTGATCATACCTGGCTTCCATCCTGCCGTCTCCTAGCTGACATTTATAAAAATGGCCCTAGTTCTGCTTCCTTTGTCCCAGGGAGGTGGCATGGATCACCCTTGCCCCAGAAGTGCCCTTATTTTCACATATAGCAAGAGGCGTTTAGACCCTATTGATAGAATGGACTCGTTAAGCCCTACAGATTTACTCTATCAGTTTTCATAAGATCCAATGCATGGTTCCCTCTACTGGTGACCCGACATCACTGGTACATAGGATATGTCACAACAGCGACCTAATGGGGAACTTCTTATCTGCATAGAAATGAAAGAACATCACTTTAAGTATGATGGATTCATATTCCAGAAAGAACAAAGAAATTTCAGATAATATCACTTAGGGCTATACTTTCGCCTCTCGCACAAAGATGAAATACAACTGATTATATCTACTTGGCATTTAGAAACTACATCTATCCCTTTTGCAATCACTGTCCTAGTATTCTTCTAGTGGTTTTATACATACACAGACACACACACATCTCAAATAAAATACATTAAGTGAGCCTTATGAAATACCATTCATTATTACATCCAGTATTTGTATTTAAGAATAAATCATTGCAGGCCAAATGGTGTCCATGTAACAACTGAACCAAAGATGAAAACTCTTGCTTGAGAAGCCTTCTAAATATTCTCTCATATGTACACTTTCAATTTATTTTATTGTTCTTGTTTTTGCCCCGGCTCAGTCTCTTCCATGTACTTGCATCTACACACATGGTGAATTTGATTCATTGCTTTTATTAGTGCATTTGCCATTGATTGATTAGTTCTTCGTATTAGTACTTTTTCTATTGATTGATTGCAGATGAAGTGACTATTTGACCTTTAATTATGAGGCTTCCTATTGAAAATGACATTGAGCTATGGCTTCACATAATCCATCTGGAAAGGCTGACATGATGCCATTCCCTGGAGTTCGTTCAGGAAGAAAGAGGGGGCCTGAAGGAAGTGCAGAGCTATCACTGTGCTTCATCTAAAACAACACTACCGGCCTGATGTGCTGTGCTCCCGTAGTTTCAACTCAGGGTTGGAGGTAATTTTATATTTTGTCAGGGCAGCAACACTTGCTGTGGGTTGCCACAAAAGCCATGAACTCTCCTCAATTGTTCTCTAGTTTGATGCTGATACTAATATAATAATGAGAAGATATTTTACATAGCAGTGATTGAAGAACAGCTTGTACCCTGGTTAACAATGGCTCGGTGCACAGTCGGTCGATAGATTTCATCAAGAAAGAAATTCAATCTAAGATACGCTGTGGAATTAGTATTTTACTTTTATTTTATTTATCTTTTTCTCTTGAGTATTCAAATCACTTTGCTTATCTGGAGTTCTAATATATGTAGCAAACTTTCCCACTATACCTAGAAAGAGAATGTTTCAGGATGTTCGAGGCCCTTAAGTTAAATGTATATTTATATTAGTTTTTAATGTTTTTAAATAGCAAAATGAAAGCATATACTCTCAGAGCATGTCAACTGATTATGGGGTCAGTTGTGAGATTCCTACTTGTTTCTTATTTCCAAAAGCATTCCTGAATTGAAAGAATGCTATTTAAATTTTAAATAGAGTGTCATAATCAATGTTTATTAAGAGTCCACTGTGTGTCTTACCACTTTAGACTCTTATTTACGAAGGCAAATCAGACAGCTATTCCTCACGTCGTTTATGTATCATAATGAGTCTGTGGTTGCAGTTACACAGCTGAATTGTGACAAGAAACTCATTAAGCAAAAAGAATATAGCTTTTTGGTAGACATAGGATTCTGGAAAGAACACAGACCTGATTCTAGTCTGGATCCAAGTTCCACTTCTCTCACCAAAAGCTGGAGCACAGCACTTAACTCTGGAGAGTCCTTCCGGTTTTGAGTTTCTGAGTCTGTGTTCAGTGGCTGATATTTCCATTCTGTAAGACAACAACAGTTTCCCTGCTATGTGTGAAAAGGAAAAGACTTCTTGAAAGGAACAGTTTTGTAAAAAAAAATGTTACAATATTGCAGGAAGGGAAATATGGCCATTGCTTTTTCCTAAAGAGGTTAAAAAATATATTCGTACTCTCCAATGAGTTTTTGGAGAAACAAAATCTGAAAAGATTCTTGTTTTCAATTTTACTTGAAAGCTTTTCAAGAATTCTAAAGGATTACCTGCAACTTGGGCTGAAAAGATCAGTTAATAACATCTACGATATTTTCTCAAGAGGAAATGGAATTGAAATTGGAAAATATGCGTTTCTGTTTTTCTTTTTTCCTAAAGCTTATCTGTAATTCCACCTGGCACATAAAAGACTATTATCTTAATAAAACTACCCTTCATACAACTGGGAAGCACTTAACCTATTAAATCATATTACCTAAACAACTAGAATATTAACAAGTCTGTAATTATCTTACTTTGCATACAAAGAAATGAAAGCATAGAAAAAAGTCTCAAAAACTTATCCCAGATCTTGTAACTAACAGAGGCTAGATTCCAGGCCTCCAAACTTCCAGAATTGCCTCAGATAGTAAGATACAAAAACATGTGAAAACCAAAAAGTGCTATGCTGATTCCAGGTATTATAATTGTGCAATCCAAGCATGGGTTTGAATTGTTTATCAATTGTTTAAAACAGAAAATTACTTCTGAGTGCACAGCTGGTATAAGATACTTTAAAGTACCTATAATAATAATACCTATATATAATAATACCTATAATTGTTCCCATAAACATAGATTACTGTGTGGTCCAGTCACAAACTGGCACTCAGTCCTTTTATTTTCTTTATTAATAAAAAGTTGTATTCTATTTAAAACGAGTCTTAATGAGCCAACCCTTACCTTTCATGAGGCAACACTGCCTGCACTCTATTTTAGGAAACTAAGGGCTGTTTGACAATAAACTATTAAAGTGGAAATATAAATCCCAAGTAAAGACAGAAAATAGAAGTTTGTCTTTGGGGCGTAGCCATAAATATGTTTCTGTGCTGCGTTTTGCCCCTGAAGTTAGTTCTGTGAGGAAAAGCAGTTTGGGGACCCCTGCCATTTGACAGATTCTTAAAGATGCCACTGAAAGTAAAGACCCAGGAGATTTTACTACCATGCTGAAGAAAAGTGGGGGAATGTCTGTCATTTTGTGCTATTTTCTGATGCACATAGAAAGAAATCATAAATTAGCAAACAAAGTGATACACATGTTCTTCAGAGGTTTAGGGAGTATTTTGTTTTGAATTTTCGATTCTGAATTTGATGTTTGCAAATCATTGCTAGTACATCTTGGACTTTCTAATAAGGTGCCAGGAGGTCTCTAGGTTCTGGGCAGCAAGTATGAAATTAAAGACAATTAAACCTCTCTGGGGGATCCTGCGGGTACCATCCATCTCGATGATGCGCCAGCAGGCACTCACCTGGAAGGTCGGCGCCTGGTACCCCGCACTCTCCATGCCTCCTAGGCCAGGGCCTGCCAAATACTTTTAACCACAACCTACAGTGAAAGTACATTTTACAGTGTCATCCAGTACACACTTGCATGTGTGTAAAAGTTTTACAAAATAACATTCACTCCTACTTTATGGGATACATCCCATATTCTATCCAATCACTAGATAAAACCCAATAAGATGGTTTTGCAACTCAATAATGGGTCATAATCCAAGGTCTGGAAAATATTACTTTATGTTTTGCTTCATGAGATTTTATCCCCTTCCTCAAATAATTACCATGTAGGCTCTGTTGTCCCTTTTTCACTGAACTTTAACCCAAATTTCTAATTGTATGTAGGAACCAGGGCTAAATTAAAAACTCAGAATAGTTCTTGATTTGCAATGATAAGATCACCTACATTTAGATTTTATTCATTCAGCTTCTATAACAGAGTTTCTATGCCTTTTGTCGATTTATTTTTTAAATTATTTCTCTATCATGTTTTCAATAGTAGTAATAATTATAATAACAGCTAACATTGAGTACTTAATAGGCAGACACTGTGCTGAGTGCTTGTTACATGAAGTAAATTACTTGAAAATACTTTTGTGTTGACTGTGTGGTGTTATGATTGTTCTGGCTAATGTAGACTTCAGGCCAGGGCTAGCCAGCTGCTCTGATGGAAAATTCTCACTGGCGTGTTCAGCTACCCTTTTATCAGAAAGGTGAAATACTCCAGAGCAGCTAACAAAATGCTTTTGTTATCTATAGCTCTATCGACCGGGGAGACTTTACTAATTAGCATAATGAATTCAGAAATAGGTTTTTATTGATGAAATTATTGACTTGCTACTTTGCATGAGAAACGTACTAAATGGACTCATGTAGACTGCCGAAGAACTTGAGAGGCACTTCCACTTGCTAAAAGAACCTAGCAATCCCATAATCTGAATAGGAAATCCTCAGGGCTGTGCTGGACGCTGGACTTTGCGCCCAGCTGCTGTTGGAGGGCTCTGTGGTCACCTAAGGCTGACAATAAGGGTCACTGAATCTTGCTCTAGAATGTAGCTGTGTGTGCTTAGAGAGACCCTCTCATGTAAGGTGCTAGTGAGCGTGCTTAAAAAGTCAGAGTTGGGACTATGAATTTATAGGGTAGGTTGCTTAAACTATTTCTGTGCTTGACTGCTATAATGTGTTGAGTTAAAAATACCTGTATGTGTGGCAGCTTTCTTTTATTCAAACCTGCTGGCAAGGCTGTGGCGGTGTAGCCGACCTTGACCTAACTTTAAATTCTTGGGCCACACACGCTATCTGCCAGAAAGAATCTGGAACTTATGCACGACCAGCCTGGCGTGAGTCACTTTCTAGCAGTCCCTTACACAAACCAGCTCGCATCACTTTCACGTTCACCCCTGTCGACCTTAAACAAAAAGCCAGCCAGATATTCTTGCGGACAAATGGGTTTATTCAGGAACCACAAAGAATTGCAATCCGGAACATGCCACCATGCATGTCCCCCAAAAGGAAGGAGAAGAAACTGTTTTAGAGGGAAAGAGGAAGTTGGGGGCTATTACAAAGAGTTGGGCTTAGCAATGAATGTAGGCCATGAGAGCTCCTCTTCTGGCCAGTAACGCCCCAGGTCACACAGTAGGTGAACGGCAGAGCTGGCACACAGTGGCCGATCTGTGTACCTCAAGAATCCTCTAGAGTCCTCGCCCTCCCCCTTATTACCAGACCCGGCTTCTCAGCCAAGCTCTCATTGGAATCACCTAGGGGCTGTCCCATGACAGTGATGCTGATACCACTCCCCATACCTTCCCTAGGAGACTCCGAATCTCTTAGAATGGACCCAGGCGTCATATTTTTTCAAAAGCCACCCAGGTGATTCTAACACACAGCTGGGGACTGAGAGCCACTGTGTTAGACCACTTACTGTGTACGCCTTTATGTTCTGCTGTGTTCCAATAACAATGCACAGTAAGATTAAACCTACTATTTGTTAATGAAATTGGCCATTCGTGCTGATTTGTGAAATCCGCACTTCTCTGTGTTATGATTAGATATGTTAAGTATTCAGAGGTTAAGGAAAACTAACGTTAGAAAAACATTATTATTTCCAGAAATGGCTCGCTCCCAGTGTTCTCTTAATTCTTCCTCTGCCTAAAAGTCTTCTAAATGAGGTCTGAACTCCCTGGTTTCTGTATCACTGAGGATAAATAAAGGGCAGGAGTAGGTTAGCAGGACACCATCTAGTCGAGTTAAACCACGGAAACCTGAGCCAACCTTTTTAAGAGAGGTGGATTTAGGATTAATAACTGATTTCTAATTCCCAGATCAAAACTGCCGTGTTCTTCGTGTGTCAGAAGTCATCTCTTCTGAGGTGTATGTTCACCCCAAACCTGGTACTGTCACGAAGAAAAGTACTGGCCATGTTGCTAAAACAAAAAATGTGTGTTAAAAAGAGTTAGTATTCATTTGGGTCACAGCTTCCTCACATTTACCACTTAACTAAGATTTTGACGCCTTCCAGAAGTTCCACTGTCTACTGTTAAGAGAATTATGAATGCAAAATTTTAGGGAAAACGGAGTTTAGAGTAGCAGGGTGGTGGCAGAATCAGTGAGCGTTTGCGTCGCACCCATCCGCTTCTCACTGCCTCGGACTTAAAATGTTCAAGTACTTTGCTTCATTTATATAAAAACACATCTAAAAGATTCTGTAAAATTAAACGAGGCTTTTCAGAGCCAGTCAGCTGGGGCCAGTTCATATCAATGACCGTGTTAAATATATTCTGCTGACCTTGCATTATTTTTGTCATAGGAAATTCTCATTTCTTTTTTTGATGTTCTCACATCCTGTGAGTGTGACCATAAGCCCGATTTTCTGTTTAGAAGATGAATGGCTCTTCATTCACAGCCTAGAAAAATAAAAAAGTAATCTCACTCTACTTCCTGCCACCTTGTCTCCGTAAATATGGTGACCCCATCAGGAAGACACAGCCAGCATTTGAATGAAGGCTCTGTGGCTCAGTTCTTTAATTCATTCGTCTATTCCCAGTTTGCTAATTACTCCTACAATGCTTTCAGACAGGTGAGGGTGTGTGTACCTGATCTTCCGAGGCGGAAACCGTCAGTTGGTAGAGTTAAATGTTTCATTGTCAGCATCTGGCGAGCAGGCTCGGGCCATTCATTAAACATCTTTTCCAATCAGAACATACCTGTTTCAAAACAGAAATAACACCAGCTGCTCAGTTAGGTCTGTCTTGCATCCTTATTTACATAAACTTTCAGCAAAGCGGTAGGATTACAGCCCAGGTAACTGAAGGCTAAAATACAATCTTTAGTTTTCCTGAGGAGCTCAAAATGGTCACCCGCCAGCTTTGAGTCCCAGTGAGTCCAAGGCCAGCCACTTAAGCACCTTTGCTGTAAGGAGTAGCTCTCCTTTTCAGACCTTTCTTCTGTAAATTTTGTCCTCTTAGGTTTTCACCTTCTATTAAGATTGTGTGTTAATATTATCCAGCGTCTCTTTTCTCGAGGGTTCCTAAGTATACTCTGACAAATTTTCATGTCAGACATTGCAGACACTTAGCTGGTAAGGAGCACAGACCCTGGAGCCAGGCTGTCTGTGTTCACATCCCAGCCACATCTCGTCACTAGCTGTGCCTGCCTCGGGAAACTTGTATTCATCCGCCTCCTCGGTTTCCTCATCTAAAACACGGAGATCATAATGGTAGCTTTACTCAACGTTGTAGATGTGAGGAGTGAATGAGCAGGTGTTTGCACATTCTCAGAACGGTGCCTGACACATAGTATTCTTTATATTCTATGTATTCTGTATTCTCTCTGACCAACATGCAAATGAGAACAAAAATGTCCATGAATTCCAGATTAGGCTCCTGAAGTCCTGTGCGAGCTGGGACTGCCAAAAGACTAGAACGTGGACGCTGCTCTCTTTTTCCTAAAGCTCATGATTACTGGAAAGGTGGTGGTTTTCTCTTAAGAACGGCCTTAGACATCTAGTTTGTAACCTCGTATTTCTTAATTTTCCTGCTCTTCCAGGCCTAACTCTCCCCCTTTAGATAAAGGATATTTTTGAATTCTGGTTGTGATATATGAAGGAAGGATAAATCTCTTGGGAAAGTTTTATATAAATATCTACTTCACATAACTAAATGGCTCCCCACTACACTAGAAATCGAGCTTAAAACTTTCCTACCTGGGGACGGGGCAAGGGGAGGGCCCCTTCCAGGACAGCAGAGAGGAGTCCACCGTGTGGGGCACGGTCGCTGACATCTCCTGTGAAGCTTCCAAAGCTTTACCTCTCATAGCTACACGGATAACCATATGACATTTTTCAGGCTTCAGAGGTTGGAAATTAAAATTCCATCTGCACAGATCCGTTCAGCCAGTGCAAGATGACGTTGTTTTTCTGCCGGAGGTCTGGCCGAAGGGGTTTGTTAGACACCCGGGAGCCGCCGCGATCACCTTCGTGCTCAGCAGTTCGGAAATGCTCTGGGTCTGTGTGGGTTCCCTGAACCCATCACTGGGAAAACAACTAGTGAGCTCTCGTTTGCATGTGTGCTTTAGCTGTAGCTCAGTTTGGATGACTCTTTGTTAAAAAGGACAAAGATGTTTCGTCCTGTGTCTCGTAAAGCAATAACAGAGGTTCTGATGCTGAGATGGAGTCATACTAAAGAGAATGTGGCAGGGGTCTTCAGTTGAAGTGGAATGATTCACACAAAAAAGCGGGAAGCAAGTAAAATGCAAACCATCGCAAGAGTGAAATAGCACAATCGCCAAGTTAAAATGCCTTGGAGAATCTGAGCAAAAGACCACATTGAGATGAGAGTGAAAGGCGAGCTGGCCGCGCGACCTGTGACGTCCCGTCCCCCTTCCTAGGGGGACCTGCAGGAAGTTGACTTGCCAGCCTTTGAAACGTTCCAGAAAGGGTTTGGGGGAAATCTTGAAATAGCCAGGATTACGAGCAGAGTGTCACTCTGGGGGCTGTGCAGAATGACACCACCTGCTTCAGGCGGCCACGCCTTTGGGTGCCCTGGACTCATCTAGCAGGCCTGGGATGGATAGCAAGCGCCCCATGCCCATCAACCTGGAACCGGGTGGCCTTTCTCTTTATGCGCTCTAAAAGACAGACAAAAATTTGAATAACCCAAGCATTCGCTGAACTCATTTTGTCTAACAACTTTTTTCAATAGCAATGCTGCATTTTCTCATTGCCCTGTGCCACGATTTTGTTATTGGGTGGAATTGCTCTTTGCCTGGCATCCGCTTGGTACTTTATCTTCTCTCCCTGTTAAATAAGAGCACAAGCTCTGCGAGACGGGGCGTTTGCCCATTTATTCACTGCACCTGCAGCCGGGTCTGGCACATAATGGATAAAGACGTACTATTTACCAGACATTGTGTCTAATTTCACATCATTTTTTTAAACTTATAAAATAGGTACATTTTACAGATGTGACAACTGAGGTTAAATAACTTGCCTAACGACAGTCACACAGGAGGTCAGTGATAGACATGGGATTGCAGCCTGGGGCTTTCTGACTCCTGCGTGAGGCCTCTTTTCCTCTCACTGAGCTGCCTCATGTGGGCTGTAACAAATGATCAAGGGCTGCATGAAACAACAGTCGTATTACTGAAAGTTGGCTGCTTTGGGATCACCCCAGCTGAAAGCCTCTTCTAACCAAATCCCCAAACTATAGTACCTTATCACGGCATCTTTTCGTGCTCTAGAAATGGCATACAATTGCCCCTTTGTTATGTAACTGAGATAAATCAGTGCCAGTGAGTTTGACTTTCTGTGACTATTTGTCTCCCTGAAGAGAAAGGCTGTAAATCTGTGTGTGTGTGTGTGTGTGTGTGTGTGTGTGTGTGTGTTGGGGAAGGGGACACAGAGATTGGCATTTAGTGAGGCCGGAAAAGAGTGTCTATGTTTCTCAAACACTGACTGCCTTCCTGGATTACGTTTTGATTGGGGAGACCATCTATTACAATGACTTTTAAAAGGCAAACATGGGCTTTTCTGAGAGAGTCACTAAGGAGAAAGAGAGAGAATTCAAATAACAATGTGCAGGACATTTGGACAGTAAACTTATGGATGTTTCTAACTAAGAACAAACTAAACAAAAGTGGGAAATCACCATGACAACTAAAGAGAGAAGCAACTGGATTCCAGATCTGCCAGCAGCTCTCTCCAGAACTCAGTGAGAACTCTGAGAAAGCTTTTAAATGGAAAACAAGTCGTGTGAATTCAGGCGAGTAAACCTTTGAAAGACCGGAAATGGTCCAGGTGATTGGAGTATCTGTTAACTAAGTGGGAAAGTAAGTGTAATATTAGACTTCAAAAGACACAAAAGGCGTTTTTTGGTGTATTCCCTCCCCTCCTCCACAGCTCCGTATTCATTTCAAATTTGGTGTTCCACAGTCAGTCTATTTTCTTACCTCCCTGCCATAGCAAATATTTTTTATCCTATAAACTACAGCCCTCTCCCAGAGGGGTGTGGGAATGATTCTCTTTACAGTCTAGTTAAGAAAGCAGCTAGCATTTGTCCTATATCCTGTCTTTTTCAATTGGAAATATTACTTGAGCGCCTATTCTTAAATAATCAATCGCTTATGTATTGAGTACCAGTCCTGTGTTTAAACACTGTAGGAGAGTAAAAGAAAAATATAATACTCTGCCTACATTCAGAGAAAAATAAAACCCACATGAAAGAAAATAACGGCAACATAAGCAAATGCTAAATTATGTGATACGACTAGGAAGAATTGCCTTCATTCTTCAAAAGAGGAAGAAATCCACAGGGGACCATCTTTGTGGTGGAGGAAAATGGAAAGCTGAGCCCAAATGATCCTGTAGATGTAGGCACGCAGAGAGAAAGGACATGGCCTAGGCAGGGGCTCAGCTTTTATGAAGACAAGAAAGGGTTAGGCCTGAGCCAGTGACAGCAATTGGCAACTGAAAGTTTGGTTTAATGGACTTAACATAGCTTAGTGATTAAAAGTAAATGGACTGAGGTCTGATTCTGCTTCCATCACCACTGCTCCAAACCTTGGTTTTCTCATCTTTAAATGGGGAAAAGGTCACTGACTTCATACGGCCGTCGAAGGGTTAGATGAGATAGTGCAGGCAAAGCACTCGGCGTGCAGTAAGCACTTACAAAGTGGTGGTAGTAGCAGCTGTTTTTTACTGAAGCCGAATAGGTAGAGAATCTGATGGGTGGGCACTGGAAAGTCATTGCAGTTCTTGGGCAGAGTGTTGGCTTTAATTAATGTGGGTTTTGGGAAGATTAACCTGACTGTGGTTTATAGGATTGATGAAGGGAAAAATCTGAAGACAGGGTTATGTTAGGTGGCTGTAAGTAACCTTGGCTTGATTTTGTGAGGAACTGAAATAGGAAGATGGTAGTGAAAACTGAGGGAAAAGGAGAATGGAAGGTGGAGAAAAGAATCTGCAGAATTTGGTGACTTGATGTAGAGGTAGGAAGACAAATGGGATTAGTCAAAGATGAGTCCCAACATTTGAATTATAGAAACTGGCTAAGCCAGTGACAGAAGGCGTTACACATGCTATGCCGGCCCTCGTCCCTTGGTTGGAGGGAAGTTGAGGTAGTCAGGGCCCCAAGAAGGCAGGGACCTTGTCTGGATTCTTTCCCTTATGTCCCCAGCACCGAGGACAGTAACTTGAGTACATGTAGCAGAGGTACAAAAAGTACTTTTGAACAGATGGATGGATAGATAAATAGATAGATAGATAGATAGATAGATAGATAGATAGATAGATAGATAGGAAGAACATTGTGCACCTGCAAGTAAAATAAACTCTGAACAATGATAATAAGTACATAGCTTTTATATAGTGAGCAATAGGGCAGCCTTCGGGGCCGGGGGAAGTTATATGAGGGTCTATATTTAATCTACAAAGAAAAATGTTTCTCAAGGAAAAATTTTAGATAACTGTTCATCCACTAGAAAGCAGTAACTGTTGAAACTTGAACACTGATACAAAGGGAATATTCTAATTCAGGGAACATAAAATAAACATATTTAAAATGGCGAGGGGGGGAAACCTGTTCTTGTACGTATTGTTTTATCCCTTCCATCCTGGGTATAGGATAAAAGAAAGCCCTTACTTGCTTGTTAGAAGAAGAAAGCTCGCACTTGAAGTTCCTATTTGGCAGATGTCAGTTGAAAGCTCCGCTTATGGAATATGCTGCAGTGTCAAACTCTGTTGGATAATTTTAGACGAATGTGTCATGTGTGACATGGAAATATGGCGTGCTGCACATTAGTGATTTCCCAAGTGCTCGGATCAGGTAGTAATGCGCTCGGAAAGTGCTCTTTATCCGCACCGTGCGCTGGCAGAGCAGCGGGCAGAGGCTTTCGGTGGAAATCACTTCAGTCAGAAAAAGAATCCATTTACAATATGCGCCTCCTAACATCTCTCAGACAATGCATTGTATTAAAGAGGCATTTTTTGATTAATGTTTTATAAACATTTTTCAGCATGACAGCTTAAAGTCCCTGTAAAATTGTAAATGCGTGCACAGTGTTCACTTCCATAAAGTCAGATGCCATCTCATAAAGTCTGGTTGGATCCTGTCAACCATAGTGACACAGAATCAGTACCTGGGAGCATTAAAATTAATTTGCTTCATTTCTATTACTGCAGTGATGGCAAGATGAAAAGAGTCCTGTATTTAAATTTTACTTTAAAAAGAAAACTCTAGTAAGTTTGTTTGGCTTTTTAAATTATTGTGCTTTTTTTTTTTTCTAGTTAACGAATATAGTAAATATGGAGTGATAGTCTGCACAGTAACTTTATGATGAGATCTTAGAAAATACAAATCCATACAATCAACGTGCTCCTAAATGCTCAAAGATAAAGAAATAGTCGCTGACCCTAAAAAAAAACCTCACAGCTTAGTGAGAGAAACACGCAGGGATCAGGCAATGATGATGAGTGCTGGGAAAGCTGGGCCGGAATCTGCCCCACGGTAGATGAGCACAGAGTAGAAAGATCAAAAGGCTGGCCTGGGGACTTTGTGGATGACTCCCAGAGGAGGCAGCTTACGAACTGAGAGCTAAAGGATTGGGCAGGTCAATGGGTGATTGGCAGGCATTCTAGGCGAAAGGAGCTTGTGTGCACCGCCTGCAGGAGAGACAGAGCGTGGGCCTACGCCTGGGGCCTGGGGCTCAAAAGCCTGGGGCCTGGGGTTCTGTGCCTGGGCCTGGGGCCTGCTTGGGGCCTGGGGCCACACAGTCTGGGGGGTCTGGGGACGCCTGAGTCCGGGGGTCTGTGCCTGGGGTCTGGGGCCTGTACCTGGGCTGGGCTGCGTGGGAACGGACCACAGGTGCTCTTCAAGGCTGGAGCTCGGAGGTAGAAGAAGGGGAGAGTGGTGAGACATCGAGGGAGTGGGGACCAGGTCGTGAGGGTACTTATCCTGTGTGATTTGACATTATCAGCTTTGTACTCCAGAATGTTCAGTCTGGTTGCAGAGTGGAAAATAGCTTGGACGGGACAAGCCCGAAGGCCGAGAGGCTGGTTTGGAGGTAGTATGGGAAGTGCAGGTGAAAGCCGACTCTGCCCTGAAGGAAAGTTCGGGGGAGCCAGACGTGAGTGGTTACAGAGGTGTCCAGTAAGTTAGTGAAATGCAGGGTCATGTCACACCCCGCTTCTAGCTAACCCTTTCACACGGTTAATCAGTGACGTGAGTGCTCGTTGAACGAATGAGTGGTCAAGTGAATGATTAAACGAGTAAGTGAAGAGGACGAGAGGGTGGCGCATTACATAAGCTTCTGGGGTAAGGGCTCTAGCTGACGTTCTCTAATTTGACTTGAAGATCAAATTTTGTGAAATTCACGACCAAGGGTCAGAAATCACAGTATGGTGAGTGCAGTGGCTCTCGCAGGCTCCCGACCTCTCTACTGAGTTTTCGCTTGTTGTCCTGATGGTGCCGGGGACGAGGCAAAGACACCCTAGAACAGAGAGGTTAAACGCGCTGCTTCCGAAGGATGACCACTGGGACGGGGAGAGGTTATCGCTCGCTCTGCTTCTCCCAACTTCTCTTTGCACCCCGACCTTCAGGAAAAAGAAAAGGCACTGAGCGGAAACTCTGCCGGAATAAGATGGGGAGAAAGCGAAAGAAAACAAGGGGGGGAAATTTGAGATAACTAGGAGATTGAGAGGAAACTCTAATGTTTGAAAAGAAAAGTAGATAATCGAACGGTTGAAAAGTAAGGTAGATTTTAAGACTGAGGGAAAATAAGGCTCCCGAAACAAGTGGCTTATGACTTGAGTTGCTGGAGTCCTCCTCCCCCACCAAGTGATGAACTTGTGAATCCACCGCACGGGAGCAACGAGCAAGGACTTGTGAAAGGGACGTGGGCCCCGGTCTCTGGTGAGCTAAGGGTTTTTCCCTCTGATATGTTATTTTCAATCATGTTCTTGCCATCAGTCACTTAAAGTGGTGATGATAGGAAATTTGATTAACGATTAACCGGAAAGCACATAAAGTGGTGAGGAGAAATCTCTATTTAATTCAACAAATATGTACAGCAGCCACAAGTCCTCATGGATCCCTCCTCTTTTTCAAGCAAGGCGCATGACTGTAACTCAGGCAGAGTGAGAAAGGGGCCCGTGTCGCCAGGGCCAGTCAGGAGAATAGAAATGACTCTTCAAGAGGGAAGATCAAACAGTGTTTGAATGCTGAAGAGGGACAATGGGGACAGTGAGGAAACAAAGGAGCAATAGCTCTGAGAAGTAGCTGGAGCTGGGAGGACAGAAGGAAGTTGGGGTTCTCAGAACCTAGAAGCTCGGAGAAGGAGAAGGGGGCTCCAGCCTCGGAGGAGGGTACAGCGAGCTATCGCTGCAGCCAGCGATTCTTGCTCTCTTGAAGATGCTGGTGCTGGCAGGAGCCCAAGCCCTCCTCCCTCCCCAGCCCTCCCCTAGTGCGCCCTATGTGTAGTCCCGGCCCGTCATCAAGCAGTGTACAGAAGGGTGTGCTTAAAGATGCGACGTGTAAGAGCTGAAGAACCAGGTCGGGGCCAGAAGAGACCTTCCAACAGATTGGTGTTAGGGTCCGACGAAAGTAGAAAGTCACTTGTACACAGGATGCTTCTTAAGGGTAACGACTGGGCTACATCACTCCATCTTGAGGGTAACTGCTGGACTACTCCAACAGTGGTTCCCCGGCCACTGTTGGAGTAGTCCGGCAGTTACTTAGGTCCTCACCGACATGAGGTCACAGGAACACCCTGGTGTGGGAAGCAGAAGGGTTCAATGAGGTCTGCTGCCTCTGGTAGGGCTTCTGGGAGGGGTCCGAGGAAAATGAGTTCCAAAAGCACTTCTGGCCTAGAAGGTTTTTTGCATCCCGGGCACTCTGCTTCATGCAGCTACAGTCCCCATGCCGTTTTAAACTGAAGACCTCAAAGGCCTCGAACCTTACACAACACAAAGACATGGAAATCCAAGGTGCCCGCATTGCAGCTGTGACTCCACCACTTGGGAAAGTGGCCATTTCCTCATGAGTAAAACGGTGCAAGCAATAAATTTTACCAACCTTCCAGGATTATTGTGAGGCTTGGTTCAGTTAACACGGGAGAGCGCTTGACAGCACATGACATCTAGTAAGCACTCAAGACACACCAACCATCATTACTGTTATTATTGCTATCTTTGTGGACCTGATCCATCACAGTCAAGTGAATTTCTGGCGTCACTTACATTAAGATACCTTGTACATCTTGCAGTCGATTGTTTGCCTGTGGTAACAGCAGCCCTGTGACTGTCCCCTGGCTTCCCTCCAGTGCTATGGAATGACACAGGGCCAAGCGTTAGCCGAGGACGGTGCCTCAAGTGATTTTTTAGCCCAGCAGCCATGGTCCTCAAATTTTGGGTCAGAAACCCCTGCTCTGATCATTTTTAGGGACAAATACCTCCATATTTCTATCATTTGCTCCCTTTAGCTCCCCGCCCCCCAACTCCTTCGCATCATCCCTTTGGACCAAATAATCGTTCCTGGAAACAGAAGGAGAATGTTCAGGTCTTATTTTCTCATCGTAACAACTTTCCAGGACTATAACGTCAGATGTTGCTTTTCAACTATCAATGGATTAAGCATATCGTTTTATAGAAGAAGGCTCTTTTGTTTTTTATATTCATGAGAAGACAGAAACTGTGTGAACATCTCAACGTGTACTTTTGAAGCTCTGAGAGACGTTGTTTGGGAAGAGTTAAGTATTTTCAGCTTATGGCAATGATATGTGAGACCATGAAGAAGAAAGCAGCTGTGAAATACATTTTTGCATAAAAGTTTGAAATTTATTAGAAGGTAAAAATAATTGAAACAGCAGAGCTTTCCTCACTGGGTTATAATAAAGAGTTATTTATGTGCCATCATTGTGCATGTTTAGGAGTGTAGGTCCTTTTCAGAGGCTGTTCTCAAAGAAACAAGAAAGCTAAGCTATTAAAGCTAATAAGTTGAAAACACTGACATACGCACACGATAATTCTGACGACTGGGCCTTATTAAACAATTGGTAAAAATAGTTAAACTGCCAGTGTCTGAATTCTGTTATGAAAGCTTAATGGGTACACACTATAGGCAGCTGCTTACAAAATACAAACACCTTGCCTATGGTGTAATAGAGTGGTAGACTCATGAAGTAGTATTCATCTACCTGAGTTCCATTAAGATTTTCATTGTGGGGTTTAAACGCTCAGCATTAATCTTAGAGTTCACCTGCCATACGCAATATTGCGCAAAGCGCTTTGAGATCCTTGGCCAAATGAGAATGAGCAGAGCCTTTATTAATGTACATTTGGGTAAAGTACCCTCCCTACTCAACACAGTATATACCATACATTATCTGACCATATCCTTCCACTTTCAAAAGTAAACTTTGGGTCTTTGAAATGGCACCAGGCAGGCCTCCCTAAAGACCAACAGACTGTTTCGCTATTAAGTAAGAAAAGATCCATTTTGAACCTCTGCCTCATTAGTACTTTTTAGCCTTCTTGAAGCTACCCTATCCCATGCTATCTCCTCCCCTTGTTAAACACACTGCTAATTTGCAGCAGATAATTTGCCCTCGGATACTGACCGCCTTTTCAGCTTTAATCTGTTTTAGGCAGAGTTTAGAGCTTTATGTAGTGCAAGAAGATGAACCTATTCGGTGACTCATTTGCGATCTTCCCTTTTCAGAGCTGTGAATATGCACAGGGGGAAATACAGTAATGACATATTCCAAAGTACCGATTTTAATAGAGAATGGCTTTACTTCGATGATGAATTGAATTTGCCTCCGAATTTTCTGTGTTCTTTGTCTGTCAGGAATCCCAATGCTGAAGATAGTGTTTGCAGGCCATGAGCATCTCTCTTTAATCTCCGTGCCATTGCTTGTCTACCACCCAGTGCAGATCCTGCTGGGGAGCGTGTTGGTGCCAACAATAAAGTCTTGGATGGTGTCAAGGCAGAAGGTGAGACTCTAGAAAGATCTTACTTGAATCCAAATCAGATCGAAATTCTATTTCTGAATCTTAGCTGTTCATATGCTTTAACTTTTGCTAGCATAGTCTCATTCTCGAATATGTATTTTCTTAACGTCCAATAACTATGATACATTGATCTATTTCAATTTGAATAGCAAGGGTTGAGGGTTAAATGCTTTATGTTGTCATAAAAGTACAATTACATTTAAAATGTAGTTTTTAAAGCTCTTTTTAATTTACTCATATTGAAGGGCATATTGCAATGGGGTAAAGTTTCAGTAAATATACTCGAAATAGATGTACCACTCCACTCGGGCACACACCGTCTTTGCCTCACTTGATCTTTCATATGTGTCCTTCCTGATATCTCGTGCCTTTCTAAATACGATAGCAGCTGGCTTTAATTAGAATGCCTATCTTATTTTTAATTTTCTACACATATAATAACATCTCCATTCAGCAAACTGTGTTCGGGCACTAAAAAATAAAATTTTTTAGCAAAAGAGCTCACACAATATCAATTTCATCACTTAGCTCAGAGTCATGTTACTTATTTGATATTTGTGGATTCAATTTCCTAAAACATCAGCCAAAATAAAACAGGCTGGGTGATTCGCAGCAAGTTTCGATGCTGCGTTTATCGCACCTGCAGAGCTGGCTCCATCCCAGAGGCGTGAACTTTACAGGACTTCTTTCCTGTAAAGAAGCTGGACACAAGGTGGTGACTGTTATAGGGAGATAGTAGGAAGAAGAGACAGTAAGGACAGAACGCCCCGCATCGTGTCCTCGGAGTCCTGGAAACAGAACAGCCGCTCTGCACCTACTGAGCTGTGTGTGTGCGAAGCGGTGCCAGCCTTCCCATGGTTCAGTGTGGACCCTTGGAGCCAGCTGCCGGCTCTTCTTCACACCTTGGTTTCTGCCACTGTAACACTAAAGATACTGTCTCCTCTTCGGAGCTGTAGAAGAGTATGCGGCAGGTGTGTGACAAAAGCTGGCAGTTTAATTCTCGTTCCTGTCCTTGTTGTTCATGACCATCTACAACACTGCAGCCAGCTCTGCCACCCCCACTGCACAGATTAGGGACTAGGTCAGAGGGCCGAGCAGCTGGCCCAGCGTTCTGAGGGTTGGTGCTAGAGTTAGGACTTGAACCCTGGTCTATTTGGCCTCCAAAATCTTTCCCCTACACCATGACGACACTCTAGACGGAAATACAACACTGCCTTTAGAAGGAGCACCCTAGGTCTTTGGGGTCCTGCCTGACACAGTTAACCCATCCAATACCGTCACTCTAGTATTTAACGAAGTGATAGCGGTTTCGGTCTGTGCCGGGTATGACTCCAGGCTCCGTCTTCCCACTCAGAGCTGGTAGAGGAGTAATTTAGTACCTTTTTCTTTACTCTTTATCCATGTTGAAAACTTACATTTATATTCATGCATATATATATCAATGTGTGTACACCGGAGCCCAGAATTTCTACATATAAATTTCGACAAAGAATAAAGAAAATTTGTAAGTCCTAATACTCTATCAGTAATATGCAGTCATATTGAAAAGCAAATGAATCGGAGTGAAATTTTCCTCTAAATGTTTAGAAGTTCTCGGATTTATTCTGCAGAGCAACAGAAGCATTTCCAAAAGGGAGGCTGAATTGCACATGCTGTTCGTTTTCCCTTGGCACAGAAACCAGTCCAAACCAGGGGCCACCGTCTAATTTAATGTAATCCAGAAGGCTTAGAACAGTCTCCATCTGTCCCATTGGACCACAAAAACATACACAAAGCGTGCATCCTAAGGATATCCAGGAGTGTCCCCTCTGCTTTGCAAACAATACTGATTGAGACCCATGGCCATCCTCGAGTGCACAGTGGGGCTGCATGAGCAGCCAGGCCAGGCTAGGGAGATAACCAAGTCTGCTGGCTGGTGAGGCTGGCGGGTAAATCTCTAACCGGAGGTTTGGACCCGTGGTTCTAAAACGCTGTCCGGGTGCGCCTCGTCTTCCGTCCTTGTAATGGTGTAAATGATCTGGTGTTGGGTGGCGCTTTCTCTTTGCTCCCGGGTGTTGTCCAACTCTATCCGACTCTGAACTACGTGTTTTCCTTGCAGGGAGTAAAGCTGACGAGGCCAACGGCATAACGAAGAAGCGCTCGTTCTGCCACGATGTACATATGTACAGGGTTGTACACACACACAGTTCCGAAGACTTGTCCTTGTGAATGTTGCCTCGATGCATATTTTATTTTTTATACAAAAATACGATATAACTGTTTAAGTGCCTTAAAATGTATTTGACAAGAGCGTTATTTCCAAAACCTACTCTGTTGGTTACTGCCAGGGGTGGTACAGTATTTTGGAGTTGTTTAATATTTTTTTTCCTAATGCAGGCAACAGTCATCATAAGTGACAAAAGCAAACATGCGTTCCTCGCCCCGCGTTTGTGCAATACAACTCTCTAAAAGTTACTGTACTGTTCGAAACGAGGTCACACCATCAGAAAAATGCCCTTCTGATGACAGTGAAAATTTCCAAAGTCTTATTCACAAATACTTTGATTTACTGTGTGATTCTTTTTTTTCTACAACTGTGACATGCCAGTTCCTTATCAACTCAGCAGGGGTCATAGACTGAATAGATGCTGAAAAGCGTAACTTATCTGCATTTCTTGACATCATTTTTTTAGACATTCCTTCAAATACTTTTCACACAGAAATTCCTTGGTTCCATTATAAGAGACTTTGGTATCGTATGTCTTAAATTTATTATAAGGCTGCTTCAAAGAAAGAGCCTGATGTTTGAGTTATGAGTAAAGTAAGTGAAGTTTTGAGGTAAACTAGAGGCTTTGGTTTTCAGGATTTTTAAAGTTATATTTCCTCTGTCTTTCCTTTTTCTTCCATAATTTCTTTCCTGTTTTCCAGCACACTTGCAAACTCATAACAGCTGAATATGAGACACAAAAATGTTATAATAACTTTGAGAGCAGCAGCAATTAATGATGGGTTATATTCACATTCCACAATTGAGACCAAAAATTTTCCCGTTACACAGTTGCCCCTTTTAGCCAGAAGCAGCCTGTTACATCCTTGAATTAAGCACACTTACGGCATTTGAGACAAGTTATTCATGAGAAATTCCTTGGCAGATTTGACAAATGTTTGTAACATTTTTTTAAAAAGTAAATCATATTATTCTTATGAATAACTGGAAATGTAAAGGTCATGAATGCAAACAGATGTTACAGATACACATTCTGTCTAGCCAAATGGAAAGAAAAATGGGCACAGAAAATGCAAAACCATTCATTAACCAAAATATCAAGTAAAATTAGTTCCCAGTTGGGCATCAGCTTTCAAAGGAGTATCCAATATTTGCCTCTGTTACATCTAGAAGAGCTTTCACTGGACCCAAATAGAGAAAAAAGCAATATAGAGAGTTAAGGGGACACTTTTTCTCTGTTTTTTTGTTTTTTTTGTTTTTTTTGTACACCATTCCGTCACATCCTCTCTGCATGTCCTTTCTTAACTTGACAAACGATACTGGCATCCTGGGTCATACTGAGGCCACACTCTAGCCTCAGCAGCTGTTTTGTTGTTGTTTTGTCAACAAAAAAAAATCATTCCTTAGACACTTACCAAGTTTATCAATAGTGTAAATTTATATTATTGTTACTACCATGTCTCATCTTGTGTTACTTCTGACTCATTTCAATATCACCGAACTTCATAAATTTCAGAAAAGTTATCCTCAGTATCAATTTTAAAGCTAGTGCCAGACCCTGCAAAAACCTATGCTGAACAGGCTGTTTGTCAAGAATTTCTGTTGTTGAGAATTCACATGCGTCTAAAACTACAATAATTTTGCTTGATGCTTTGGGTGCTTACCTATAGAGCATGGAAAGGTTTTCATGTTTTGTTCCTATACACTTCTTTGAGTTTCAGACTAAATGAAATGTCTGTCTGTCTGAGCTATCATAAAAGCTAGCATTAGAATACTGATTCCCCGCCCCCCAACTTATCTACCTCTATCAAACACCTATAGTAGGTGTGTGATTATGGGATAAAATTCAACTGCAAATGCTATAACAATTTATCTTTTGCTTTAAAAGTGTGTTTTGTTTTCAAATAATCTTCTTTACATAGTGAATTTTGGTGGCTTTCGTGATATGTTTATGCCTATTTTTTTTTAACACAAATGCTCTGGCATATTTTTCCATAAAGAACATAAAATAAAATCAAAATTTATTTTTAATTTATGCTTATTGGGATTTAATTATTTGTGTCTTAAAATGGTTTATGTTTATGTACTGTCACACTATCTGATGCATTTGTTTTATCTAAATGTATTTATGAAAGAAATACATTAGATTATATTTATATTTACTCAGTTTTCCTTCTGGACTTTTTTAAATGGTTGTTATGAAATTTGATTTTTTTAGTGGGCGATAATGTTAATCCTTTCATTTGTTCTTTTCTAGGTTTTAAACTTTTGTGGGTTTTTTTTTTTTTACGTTGTTTTCTAGTCTGTTTAAAAGTAACACACCTCTGGCTAATGTTCAGTGTTTGTTTATGCTAAATACCAAATTTTTTCAAAAGGACTGGTAAAGTAATGAAGTGGGTTATTTATGATGAATGGAAGATGAAAAGAATTCTGTGATTAAACAAAGAAATCACAAGAGAACCTGTGGCTTATTTTTAACCTGATTTCAGATGTACTCACAATGTTTTTCAAGTGTGTATAGAATTCTTTTGATTCATCCAAATACTATTATATCATTCGTGGTTAGACACAAGCACCATAGTCTTCCACGTATCCACCTTAGTACTGTCACCACAGCATAATGTTAAAATCCAGAAACGGCCCTTGCTTTTTTTTTTTTCGAAATATAAAATATATGTTCTCTGCATCCGAGTTGAGGACCAAAAGAGAGACATACCCAACAGAAGTGGCAAAATTTAGGGGATCTGAATTTTAGACACCCTGAGCAGATGAAACCTAGTTAGACTGCCTTTTCCACACCTGGTGTTTCTTTATGAGCAAGTTAACTTGTTTGAATTCCGTACCTCCGTGTTCTAGTTTTGCTGTCTTAGCTTAGCAATCCTCTTCTCCCTGGAAGGCTGATGGAAATGTCACCTCCCCCAGGAGGCAGCCAGGGCTAAGCTGGCGCCCTTGAGGCGCCCTGTGAATGTGTCTCTCCAGTTTTATGAAACCTTTAGTCGTTACTTTCCTGTCTCCTCTAACATGGTCCTCATTTCCATTTTTCTACTGTTCCTCCTCACACAGTGTCTGGCTCAGAGTAGTAGCTAAAAAAAAAAAATGTGTATTGGCTTTCCAAATTGTCATCTTCATAACCAATAGGACATGAACCTTAAAAATTTTGAGAGCCCTTATTAGAGGTATCTCTTTGAGTTAGTGATTTTGTTTACTTTGGATATATACAAAATTAAGATTGCTGGATTATGTGGTAGTTCTATTTTTAATTTTTTGAGGATCCCCCATTCTGTTTTCTGTAGTCACTCTCTGCAGTTCTAAAATACCGCCCCCAGCCAAAAAAAAAAAAAAAAACACTTTAGTAAAATTCGCTTTACACCAGAGCTTCTTGTTTATTTGGGGGGAAATGAAATAAAAGGTTCAACATTCACCCAGAGGGGATTTAAGGGAGAGAAAGTAGAACATTCAATTAATGAAGACACCAAGTCATAAGCAAGAATTTCATGCTTGAGACAATCAGAAGAATGGAAGTTCCTGGGGATCCTGGTAGGAGGGAACGTCTCACAGAATATGGGATTCCTTAAACTGTTGCATCCGCATATAAGTTAATATATATTCCGGTGGCTTGGGGATGGCAACACGAGCAGCTAACATTTAGTGCTCTGCAAACACTCCCACACCTGCAATGTCACCTACCGAATGCTGTTCCCAAAGGCGGTGCCAGGAGGGGGTGCGCCCCCCGGCTCTGGCGAGATGAGCCAATCGGCTCCCGTGGGCCTCTGCACTACAGGTCATCCCAGGCTCTTTCCCCAGATTTTTCATTTAATTCTTTCAGCACCCCTAGGAGGATGGGTACCATTATTATCTGCATATATGTACAGATATGGAAACTAAGGCCAGAAAGGTTAACTAGCGAGGGAGTGCAAGCCTCGCAACTCTTAACTGATGGAGTTGGGATTTGAACTCAGATTTTCCCAACTCCACATGACTAACCCTTAAATAGATCCTGCCACAACCCGGAAACCACATGCTCCTTACAAGATCTTAGGTCATATTCTAAAATTCTGGAGACCAGTAATGATTCTTAACTCCACCTGAGTTCTGCAGCCAAGGTCGTTCGTGATAAAGGGCGTTGTTCTCTATGTGGAGCGAATCGAAAGCCCCGCCCCTCAGAAACTCCTGACAGCTGGCGGGGAAAGAGCCTAGGGTTCCCACCAGGACCAGGCCTCGCAGTCCACCTGTAGGAAAGGACAACGCGCTGGGGAAACAGATCCTGGCCTCCGCCTAGGACTTGATCCCTGCCCGTGTTACTGACTATATTCCAAACTGGAAATCCTTGCAATCGTGTTGATTTGTGCTCAGAGCTGGAAGTTCTCGACTGTGGTTTTGCCAACGTGGCTAGAACTCATCCTGTATCTTCCCCACCATCAAACGTTTGCCCTGACTGCTTAGCCCGGGACCGCAGCTGGCGTCGTCTCCTGTGCGATGCGCCGATGATGCCCTGCCCCCGCCCCACCCCCACCCCCGCCGCCACCACCGCAGGTGTGGCTACTCCAGCGCCACGCCTCAGAATTCCTGTGTATGTTGAACACAGAACAAAATACCGTTTCTATAGCTCACCTTTCTGCTCACAAAGCCAAAGTGACAGTTGTTACTAGGATCAAATGAGAGCGTCCCTGCAAACAGCTTGTCACAGTGTCTGGCTCTTGGTAAGAACTCAGTAAGTGGCAGCTACTATTATTGTCCAACATGGAAGGGACCTGAATAAACCATATCAGACGTGCGGTATCAGACATGGGGAGCCGGGTGTCGGGCTCTATTCTACATGAATTCTAATCTATGCAAAAATCTATTACGAAGTCCGTTAAATGTCACTAATCAAGTCAAGGAGTGAGAAACCAGGGCAGGAGTCTCTACTTTATCAGTTAATGAAAACACCTGATTCAGAATTTTAAGACGGTTGCAGCCATCCCTGGTTTCTAGCAGAGCTCGAGTGGCCCTCTGGCCCTCCAGCCCTCCATCGCTGCCCAAGTCTTGCCTTTTTCTGCCTAGTGCAAAGAACAACAAGCAAAAATTTTGCCCGACTCCCCCAAAAGCCCAGAGTCCCACCAAGAACCATCTGATAATGCAGCTGACAGGCAGAGCTGCCCCTGTATTGATCCCGGTTCACTGCCGCCCGTCTGGGATGAGTCTGACCGTGGGGCTGCTCTGTGGTCAGGGCTCTCTCTGAGGGCTGTTATTTGAGCTCTGACTGTGTCCAGGCTGAAATATTCCCTTTCCACTTCGTCAAGTGCCACCATGGCCTTGAAGTGGCTGGCCGTCCCCTTCACAGCGTCCTTTTCCACTCACTCCTTTCATGTTAACGCTTTCAGGAATCCTAGTCTCTGATCTTTCTTCCCACCCCACGTGTTCTCCCAGTGGGACATTCCGGGCCCCTCCCACAGCCTCTGGCACTGTCCGTAAACAGTGAGAGCTCCAGATCTGTGGCCCTGAGCTCACATTCCCAGTTTTGGGCATTCCCACCTAGGTATCCTCAAGGCCCCTCTCACCTCACATGCCCCTAGGAAAAGTCAGTAACCCCTTTCTCTGCAGCAGTCCTCCTCAAACCAGCTTCCTCTGTTGGCATAGCAACCTTTCCAAACCTGTTTCATCTGTTGGCATAGCAACCGGGCCTAGTGTCCTCCCCGTCAACCTTCACACTTCACTTTTCATGTTCAGTTAGTCAGCAAATTCTCTTGATTCTATCTGCAAAACTTCTCCTTAATTCCTACCTTCTTTTTCATCCCACTGCCATTGTCTTAAAATACCTTGTTTAGGGTTCTTTTTCCCTCCAGTCCAGGAAACCCTGTGCTGACGTCTGTTAATCACTCGCCACGTGCTGGGTGCTCTGCTAAATTCTTTATGTGAATTATCCCATTGAATCCTTGCGACAATTTTGGACGTCGGTGTAATTATTCCCATTTTACGTAGGAGAAAACGGGGGCTCCAAGAAACTAAGTGCCAGTACCAGAACTTATCCATGGCAAAGTCTGGCTCTCCGCCTGGCGGCTGACTCAGCCCGCACCCGGCTTCTCTCCTGCTCCCGCCATGTTCTCCACCGCCTGGCGCACAGTCCTCGCTTTACTGAATTTCTTCACTTGCTAATTTATCACTTAGGTTGTGCCAGGTTATCGCACACACACTCGATCCATCTCTTCAGTGAGGTCCTGTTTTGTTTACTTCTCTGTCACCCTAATAACTAGCAGAACGTTTGCCCGATAACAGGAACCCTAATAAATGTTTATTGTACAACGACGGGTCAACCCTTAAGGCCCTCCAGGTTGCTTCTCTGATTTTGGAGGACAGGCATCTTCAGATTGTGAAACACTAGTTTTGGAAAGTGGCATGGGACTTAATCATTTGATGAATGACAATCAACATATTAATTAATCTACAGATGCTTCTGAATGGATCTTTTTTTTTAAGAAATGAAAACTATCAGTAAAAATGATGAAAATTTGACCCCAGAGTAGTTGAGACCCCAAACATGTAGACCTCAAGTCCCCCACCAGATGCACACTTCCTTTTGTGGTCTTCAAAGGAGCCATCTCTCTGGCCTATATGCATGTGCAAATGTCCTAAGGTCAAGGTCAGGCCCTCGGCCTGGGAGGAGCAAGTGGATTTTGGGCCCAGGCTAGTAAAACAGACCTGCCTCTCTGCCCTGCATCTGCCTTCTATTCCCCATTCCCCCAGGACACAAATGCACACCCAGCTTTCCCTCCTGAGACATTAACCGCTCAGCCCCAAGTGCTAAGTTAGGATCCAACCGAAACAACTGGCCAAGGAGAATGTGCGGGCAGATGCAAGAGAGAGCACTGAGCCAGGCATAATGAGGCCCAGGCAGGCCAGTTATTGTACAGGGAGCCCTACATCAGGGCCTTTTACCTCTGGGTCACTGGTTCAAATCCAGCCAGGCCTCGCCTGACAGAAAATCATTACGGGCTCTGTGTCAGGCTGTTTGACAGATGGAAAATGAGTTTCTGTCTCCATCCAGCAGGCAAGTGTCCACATCACACTTGGCACTAAGCAGCTCTCGACTCTGTGGAGACAGAGTAGAAGTCATGCGACAGTTGCCCGGGTCTTAGGCAGGTCGCCGAGGTCAGGCCAAGCCTGCATTTCAGCATTCTCTGCGTGGGGGTCTGACAGCTCCCTCAGCTCACCCCTTTCATGAGCACTTTATTAATCTGGTTGTTTGGGTTTTTCTCTGAAGACATGGTTTAACAAATAGTTCGAAGTAATGGAACAACTAAAAGGAAAAAAAAAAATTGATTCTGCAGCATTGAAAGAAGAGTGGCCAAAATCACAACAGAGAAAAATATCTGACTTTCCTCCAGGGCAGAGCTGGGCTGTGCCAGGCCAGGCGGGGCTGCCGCATCCCTGCAGTGGAGGATGTGGGGCCATGGGGCAGGCGGGGTGCAGCGGCTTCATGCGAAGCCCTCCGGATGAGGGGCGCTGCGGGACAGCTCCTTCTCTAGGGTATTTTGTTTTCACTCACTTCTTCCCTCTTAGAAAGCTCTAAGCCACCAGTCTAAAGGCATCCCAAGCTTAGAAAGGCCTTTCCCCGCTTCCTGTGCACAGACAGGCGCTCCCAAACCCTCAGACGTGTCCATCGTTAAATCCCACGCACTGGGTTTTCCTCACCGCATCCAAGTGGGGGGATCCCCTCCGCTCCCCGGATCGTTGTGGCAAATGCTGAGGGGCCGAAACACCCGAGAGCACTGTGCAAATGCAGCCTGGCCCTCGGAGACCTTCGTCCTCAAAGGTGTCCTTTTCAACTACGCCGCCCCCGCCCCCACCGCCACCTCCAACGAGTCACCCAAGAAGCACCCAGACCTCTCAAGGCTCAGTGGGTCTGGACAGAAAGAGCCAACTCGTGGGCGTGGACCCATCACCAGCGAGTGTGCCGTGTGGGCGTCAGCCGTCCAGCACAGGGCAGGTGGCATTGTACCTTCTGTTGATGGGATTTGGCCGGATCACAGTGGATAGGCAGGTCCTCTAGAGTCAGAGATGGGTCCACGACTCCAGAGTTCTGGCTCGTGGGAACCTGGCCAAGATGTGTGGAGGGACCTTCTGAGCCAGATCTAGGCGCAAAGAACCAGGGAACCCACTGCCGCATTTCTGTTCCTGGGAAACGCACTTTCTCCTCCTTTCCCTGTGTCCCCCTGCCCTGCTCAGACAGCAGCAGGCCCCCCAGATCCGAGCTTGGTCTCGCCCCTCACCTGATTGAATTGGAGAGAAGAGACCTGCGCAGGGGGAGGCCCAGAGCCTTTGCTCTGCCTTTCTCGCTGCCCCATCTTCTCACCCTGCTCAGTTTCCCGAAGCAGAAAGAAGCCCCCAAATTCCCAATTCCGCATGTTTTTTCTGCTCCCATTCTCTGTCAGACGCACTGGTATTGCTAAATAGAGACAACCCCGTGTTGTGTCTGCATATCACGGCAGTTGTAATACAGGATCCCGGTGCATTTGAATTGGGGAGAGGAAGGGGCGCAGTCCCTGTGATGGCATACGATGTTACTTTCCCCGACTAACTGCGCAGGAGCTAGGTTTTAAAGCCATGTTCATGTAAAGCCATGTTCCTGTGTGTGCACGCACGTGTGCACTTGTGTTTTGTAATAGCATCATATACGCTCACGGGAAAAATTCAGAATGAACAGAGTGAAATGCCAGAGCCGTGGAGCACACTTTGAGAAGCACAGCGGACAGCCCCTCTGTGCGTCCGCCTCCACGGCTCCCTCTGCTGCTGTACGCCTGCGCTGCAGGGAGTCCCTCGAGGGTCACCTGGGCCGCCTTGCTTCTCCCCAGAGCCCTCAAGGCTACTTTCAAATGCAGAGGACGCAGAGAACAAGAAGCCTGCAGCGCACACGCGACAGAGAGAAGCCATCTGAGGACTGCCCACCGCAGGTGTGTGGGAGTGCGCGGGGGGCCGGGCGCTGCGGAGGGGAAGGCCCCAAGAGGGGCTGAGCCTGAAGCAAGGGGCGGTCCTGGCACCTGGACTAGCCCTGATGGGACTCCGCAGGAAAGGGCGCTCCCTGCGGGCCCGGCCCAAGCAGAGCTAAGTTCTCCCTACCTGGGCAGGTGCCCGAGTTCTCCGGCTTCCTTCTCTAGCTGGGCTTCTAGAAGAACAAGAAATGGGTCCAAGTGGAGGCAAAGAGCTTGCTCGCCTTGACATGCAGAACAGCTGTTCGTGAGCAAGAGCAAGAAGCAGCATCCCATTCATACCTGGCACTGACCCTGGCACATTACTGATGCTCAATAAAACATTTCTGGAAGAAAGTGACTGACTTCCACCCTGGCCAGGCCCCTGCCGGTGTCCTTGTCAGATCACTGCCCTTCTGGAGTTTGGCTTTCTCCTCTGAGATGGAGATAATGATGTTAATACCCTGCTTCCAGGATAAAATGCGGTCACTCACACGAGTGAATGATATCAACTCTAAAGGGTGACATACATGTCAGAGATGCTATGTATAAAGTGCTCTGTATCAAGTATGCCCCAGAATTAAGGTTTTCACACCTAAAAAAGCAGTTCTAAGGTGTCCATTAACAGTCTTCTATTCATAAAATAAGAAATCTAAGTCATAAGAATAATTTCCTTCCCACCAATGGAATTCAGTGGAGCTATTTTCTTTAGAGTTGGAAATAAATATATGTTTTTTAAAATTGAGCTGCGTGGAAAAAAAAAAATTTAAAATGCTGTGCCTCTGGAAGCACACTGCTGCCCTAGACAGCCCTGCTACACAGAATGTGCACAGCATCCCTCCAGCTCCAAGACTAGGTCTTATTTACACTTATTTACATATCGAGCGAGATCTCCATGGCTGCCTGCCCGGAAGCCCTATTTATAATTGTTTGCCGCCCCAGCTGCCCCTATGACCCTTCCTGGCACTTTTCTGAGGATTTCCGGCCACTGCTGGCTTGGGAGGTAAGGACAGACGATGAGACTCTTTTAAGGAGAATCTCAGCAAAGGCTGAACTCAAACCAGAGGCTCCCAAATTCCGCATCTCGAAGCCCCTTTACAAGGGGGTCCTCCTGGGGGCCAAGGCTAGCCTCCTGTGGCGGGGAGAGGATCTGGGCGCTGGCCAGTGGGCCAGCTTCTCAGCTTGGCCAGCTGCATCCCATGTGGACAAAAGGACAGGGGAAGAGGGAAACAGCTGCCTGTGTGCTCTCCAGCTTCCTCTCTAGCTATGCTCTGGAAGAAGTCGGAATAGTTCCAAGTGAAGGCAAAAGGGCTTACCCTGAAATTTAGATGGGCTGTTCCCTCTCCTCCCCGCCCCCGCCATCTTTCTAAAAGCAGCATTTCCTAGACAGAGCAATAAAATATGTATTTAAAAATATTTTCCAAGAGTGCCCTCTAGTGTAAACCTGGAGGAAGTAGCACATTTTACAAACAAGTGACTTGGATCCCAAACTCCGGTATAAAATAAAGCACATTCAAGTGAGACCTCCTTCACACGTGATCTGAAAGCATATCAAATTTCTTCCACAAGTCCATAAAATGTCACATGGCCTTGATTAGAGGCTGCCTTACATCTTTAAAAGGAAATCATGTTCTACTTTTGGAACTAGAAATCACGTTATAAGTACTGTATTTTGAAACTTTTTAGGGCAGGGAAGTGTGTAGAATGGGATGATGGAAGAGATCATTGGTTGTATTTCTCGGCTGCGCTTGTGTTGCTGGCCCAGTGCTTTCATTTGGGCTGCAGAGGGAGCCAAGGCTGCATCTACATCCAGCTTCAAAGGCCACACACACTGCTGGATTTTACCTTGGAGGATGTGGGACAATGAGTCATTTGTGCCTCTTCCTGGTTCTTCCTGGCCAAGGTCAGCTTTCCCACTGGAACCAAGCAGCTTGGCTCAGAGCCTGAGCCGTCTGGAGCCTTTCAATGGTGCAGAGCCTGGGTGGGGTGGACACAGCACTCCCCGCAAAAGGCCCCAGTTCAGGCTCCCAGGCCGCCCTTGTCCACATCATAAAACCTCATTCATTCTGCTCAGTTTAGCATGAAGGGCCTCCTGGCGGAGGCCTGAGGATATCACCAGTCCTGAATAAAAGTTCCCGGGCACAATTCCCTGAGGAGGAAAGTCAAAGGGCTTCTGGCCGTTCTCACACTGGTGAACTTAGGTTTTACCTGTTAATAGTTGGATTCCAATTTATCTTGTCAACACTGCTACCACTACACTAATAGTGATGAAGCAACTGCCATTCATTTATTTCTCCATTCAACAAATATATTTTGAGCACCGACCGACTCTGTACCAGGCACTGTTCTAGACTGACCACCAGGACAGACAAGGTGCTGATCTCGTGGAAGTTACAACCTAGGGCAGAGATAGATGACAAACAAGGAAATGTTTCATTTTGAAGCGACCAAGGAAACTGACAGTATAATGAATAACAAGGGGATACTTGCCTAGACGAAGTGTGTGGGAACACCTTCCTGAGAAGGTTCCATGTAAGCACCTGTTATGTGCCGGATGTTTACTGTTAGGGGTTGAGAATGCAAAGATAAGGAAAATGCAGTCTGCACCTTCCAAGAGCTCTGTGCCCAATGGTGAAATACTAATTTCATAGAACTGCAAACAGCTGAGAGCTAGTGCTCACAACAAACCTGCCACGTCAATCATGTCATCCCCATTTTACAGATGTGAAAACTGAGTTTAAGCGCTATGAAAGGCCTTGCCAAAAGTTGCGGAGTTTGTTGGTAGCACCGTCAAGATTTGAATTAAGCCCCATCTCGCTCCTATTTTTTTCCTTTCCTATGCCATATTGCTTGGTGTAAACGGGGAGAAATGATCTCTCTCAGCCCAGGGGTGTCCTAGGGGCACGCTGCACTGTCTGTGTGGGTTAACAGTACACTGTGCCACCCATCTCGGCACCCGGCTGAAATGCTCATGCCAGAGTAGAAGAATGACCAGCCCGGCACAGAGCCCCCGCGTCCGACCAAAGGTGTTGCTTCACTCACTCTTGACAGCGGTGCACAGTCTGGCAGTTGATCTCAGACTCCCTCGGCTGAAGTGATGCTTATGAGATGCTCTTCCGCCAAATTAGCTCAGATCTAACCCACACCAGGGTCCCTCCTCACCTTCCCTCCTTGAGGCCGCTCTCAGCCAGCAGCAGCCAAAGGGACAGGTCTCCTGACTCTGGGAAAAGGTGACCCTCCACTTATGCAAAACTCATCACTGACCCTGAGCAAGAACAGGAAGGAAAAAAAGGCCACCAGAAGTGACCCTGGACTGTTCCTCAGCTGCTGGTAGGGAGAGATAACCCACAGGGGGCTGCAAGCGGATAGCAGCATGATGGCTTGAGCCTCATCTCTGAAAGCCTCGTTTCACACCAGCTCTCCCAGGAGAACAGAGGAGGACAATGGATCAGTTCCTCAGGTAATAGGGTTGTTGATTTGGTGTCAACTAAACAACCTGGATCTAGAGAAAATAGGTTACTCAAAGCAGTGGTGTTCGGCCTGGGTTCTGAACCCCCAAGGACTCAGGGAAGCATTTTCGAGGAGGAATGAGGAGAGATGGGCGAGCAGGGATAGCCGTGCTCTGATCTGATTTACATATCGGGCCTCCATTAAGAGCAGATTCCTTTTGAAAAAGCACTCTGATGCTTAGGAGAGAGGGAAGAGGTGGATTGGGGTGAGGGACTGGGTGCAGTAACCTTTAGCTCACTAACCTCTAGAGCCGGCTTTGAAATCAGATGGCGTGAGCAGCCTGCCACTGGACCGCTCCTTCAAGGCAGGGACCAAGCCTCCCTTCCTTTTGCACCTCCACCTCCAACACAATTCCGGTCACGTGGCAGGTGCTCAGTAAATGTTTACTTAAGCCATCTGAATTAATTCAGGCTCCAATTAGGTCTCCAGCTTAGGATTCATTCTGTTCAGCCCTTTCCGTCTAAGCCCTCCCTTTTTATTCCTTTATTCCTTGATGGTCAGCCTCTCATCTTCCAAGTCAGTGTGCTGACCATCCCCAGAGGGGGCTGGAGGTAAGTTACAGGAGCTTCTCTCTGGACAGAGAGGACGTGCTCAGGAAGCACTGTTCGTGGGAGGGCTCCATGCAGCCTCCCTGGGGTCAGTCCATGTAAGCAGTTGCTCGTTCCACAGGTATAACCTTCATGTCTCACTCAGGAAGAACCAGGAGTCTGTTGTGTGTCTACTCATGCTGGAACAAGGGACGAAGGCGGACCTGACAGCAGGCTCTTGGAGGCCTGGGAAGTAACCCCTGCACAGATGCCTTGAATGGCCTAGTTGTAGACAGACTTGTATCTGTTACAGAAGTGCCTTGTTTCGCCCACTATCCTTTCATGTCATAAATCTACATTCAGTTTCTTCTATGAGCCAGGCACTGTGCTAGACGCCAGGGGACAGAGCAGAGAGCAAACATACAGGATCCCTGCCCTGTGGAGTTTATACTCATCAGAATTAAAGCAGCAGCTCTCAGCCTTGACAGCACACGAATCTGCTGGAAGCATTCAGAAATGTGGACATGGGCCCCACTCCCAAGAAGTCTGACTTGATTGGACTGGGATCCTGATATCACTGTTTATATCTGAAGGATTTGGGGCTGGATGAGAGGGGCCGAGGGTCTGTGGAGAAGCGTCTAGTCTTTCCAGCTGTGCAACAGACCAACCTCCCTCCTCGGGACCAGGCTGAGCAGGAGAAGGGAAGGTACACTCCTTGCTTTTGTTCCCTCCAGAATTTCACTCCAGCTTTAGGTTTTACTTTTATTCCTTAGTTTCCTGCATCAAAAGTCTTCTGAAAGTAGGACTTGCCAATTCAGATCACGAGTCGCCACAGCCTGTGTCCTCCACGACCCTGGGCCACCAATCAACGGCCTCCGACTTTCCCCTTCTCGCTGACTTCCTTTTCTCTGTCGCTGGATTCCAAGCTCTTTTTACCTCCACCTCTTGGATCCCGGGGTCTTCTCAGTTTCCTTTATGGCTCAGGTGGATAGCAGTGACCCGGGAGCAGGAATAGAGGCACTGCCCCTCCTCGGTCTCTTCCTTCTCTAATTCCAGGCAGCATCTCTCCCTTTTCAGTCCTTCTCACCATGTTCCACCCCGAGATGGATCCCTTCCTCTGCCCCAACTCCATTTTTTAAGCTTCCTCTGGACACCTCCGCCTTTGGGGCACAAGACCTGGAGGAGAGAGAAAACGGCCTGTCATTAAGCATCCTGGGTTGCAAACTGGACTTTGCGATGCTCTCACCATCCTCACCTATGCCTCATGGACACCAGATCCAAAAAGGGCCCAGCACAAACATCGAAGAGGGAGAACAAAATATGGTTGTTTGGGTTTTTTTATATATATATCAAGAGGAGTCGATTTTCAACCCCAGAGGGTTTGGGCAAGTAGGGACTCAGCTTAATTAGAGGGCTCAGGTTTACATATGCCCTACAAATAATAATAGTAATGATAATAATAATAACAATAATAACAACATAATAGTACTAATGCTCATGTTGCATTTGGAGCTTGAAATGATCAGTGACATTTCCTGCGATGAGGTTAAACAGCCTGGCTCTTGGGGCTGCACATTTGCATACTAAAGATCAGAAGTCACTGCCTTCTACATCTCTCTCAGCACAGGCTGACGAGTGTCCTTGGTTCGGGGACACCACATCCTAATGTACTCCCATATGCGGTGCTGTGCAGTGATTCTAATCTTTGGCTTGCATGTGAAATGTCAGCTTTTTTTTTTTTTTTTTTATGTCTGCAAGAACAACAAATTATGTTTCTAAATGAGAAGGTGCTGTCTGTAATGGATAATACAATCTGAAAATGCAGAGGCAACATTTGTGACCCGTGGTGCTAACCTAGCAAGCTGTAGTCTATTTTGCCAGCCTATCAGTTGATAGGAAAACATCACTTTAGATATAATAATTAATCATTAGTCAAAATGGATATCCCCATTGGTTCCTTGCCTCTCAGACAAACCTGCCTAGCCTGACAATAAATCAGGAAAATACATTCTTTAATATCCAATGGAATGTATTTTCAGACAGCTTCTTTCCTCTGTAAAGTAACAAAACACTTTGCAGAAACCGTCTATCATCAGCCGATGGGGGAAGATTCCCCTAAGGTGGCATTTTAAGGAAGGAAAATGCAGAGCCCAAAGGAAGGGAGGCAGCAGGTTTGAGATGGTAGCTGTAAACCAAAGAAACATTTTGCAGTGGTGGCCCTTAGCTCGGTAGTGGGATGATGACAGCCAGCACCTTCCCCATCTGGACTCATTGGCCACTTTCTCTGTTATTATGTCTTCTCCCCTCGGCCCGCCACCGGGGCCCTGTCATGGCTAGCAGGTCATGTCCTGGCCTGGCCCGCCATGAGTGGCCAGTCCCCAAAGTCCCATCGTCTTCTTGGTTCTAATGGCAGTTGTAGATGAATCTTTCCAGGCCATTTCCTGCTCGATTCCAGACTCTCTGGATCCACTGAAATATTTACAGTATCCAAATGCTCTAAGAAAATAAGTGATCTGCTGAGTATGATGGGAATCAGAGTGGGCAGGAAGTCAGGGCAGGAGGAAGGATTCTGAGGGCTACCCTACCCTCTAACTTATTGTTTGACTAGCATCACCTCTCTGTGGCCTTGCTCTTCTAATCTGTGAAAAGGTGTGGTTAATATTCTCAACCTGTGCTTGTTGGATCCCTAAATTTCTAAGGCGGTGCCTCCAGGCAGGGTGTGGGAGGAGTTGGGGAGGAGATGAGGAAGAGAGGGAGGAAGGGAAGGTAGCCTCAAACATCGGTCAGAGCAGCCAGCTTTTATCGTTACACCTAAGATGCAAAATCAAAAATTCAAAAACCACTGAGTCAGATGATAGTAAAGCTGTTTCTACATTGTAAAGTCTATAGTTTTCTGTCCTAATACTGCCCAGTCCGTGGCTGAATGTGGAATGATTTAGGAAATGCTCCTTCCTCCTGGGCCCTGTATTGAATCTCTTAGTTCCTAGACCAGTGGTTCCCCAATACGAGTGGTTTTGTCCTCCAGGGGACATCTGGCAACGTCTGGAGATGCTGTCGATTGTTACAACTGGGGAGGAGGGAGCTATTGGCATCAAGTGGGTAGAGACCAGAGATGCTGCTAAACAGCCTACAAAGCACAGCACGGCCCCCACCACACGGAATTATCCAGCCGCAAATGTTGATAGAGTAGGGGTTGAGAAACCGTGAGTCAGACGATATAACCTGAAGAGAGTGTGCTCGCGGTGAGCGACCGTGTTGGGAAGTTCAGCTTCCCTTCTGCCCCTGCTCAGACTGAGCGGTTAGGTCTGCTCTCAGCTCCTCCCTGCCCAACTCCCCTGAGCCTTGGATCTGAGACACAGAACACTCCCTGCCCTGGGGACAGCGGCCCACAAAACTCTTTAGTTCACCCCCAGAGCAAGACTTGCATTGCTAGAGGCCCAAGTGCCCTGGAGCTGCCCAAGGTGTTACATTCTCCTTCAGTCTAGACCAAGAGCTGCTGATAGTGACACGATTAGTGAACTTTTCATTCACTGGTTTAGCAAATAGTTATCGATTTCTCACTATGTATTAGGAATAATTCTAGGTGCTGGGGATATAGCAATGAACAAAAGAAAGTCTCTACCTTTGTATGCAGCCTAGTCAGGGGGAGGCAGAAAAGAAACAAAAATACAAATAAGTACATGGGAGGTAAGAAGTGCTATACACATTGTAAAGCACGAAGGTGCAAACACAGTAAGAGGTTGCGATGGCCAGAAGCCTATCTGATGAGGTAGCATCGGAACAGAGTTCTGGAGGCTTGTGGATATCGGGGTTGCGGGTGGCGGGGGCAGGGGGGTGGTTCCAGATGAAAACAGCCAGAGCACATGAGCTGAATGGAATGCACAGCATTCAGGGAGCTTCCACACAGCGCCGGGAACATTCACGAGCCAGGAAGAAGGTGGTCAGAGGTTCTCACAGTGTCCAGTCCGCACAGTCAGATGTTCAGATTTTATTCTGAGAGAGATGGAAAACCATGAGAGAATTTAGGACAGTGCAACATAAATGGATTTATGGTTTAAAAGCAAAAAGAAAGAGAAAAGAAAGGAA